>NW_019182373.1:0-191 GCF_002260705.1 Seriola dumerili
ACTCCTTCCTGCAGTGTGTGCAAATCACAACGTGTTTATGGATTGTTCCATCTCGGTTTTTATTATACTTGAACTGTCCATCCAAAGGGCCACCAGGTTCTTCTGATGCTTCCATCTCGTTCGGGTCACAATCAGCCATAACGTTAAAGCGACGACGAGTGGACGGAGTGGGTTGAATTGTGGGATATACG
>NW_019182374.1:0-105 GCF_002260705.1 Seriola dumerili
GTCCGACGACTGGGCAGTTGAAAGTGGGGGATCAAAGGCGGTGCACTGGCCGACGCTCGTCGTCTGCAGTTCTCAATTCCAAACGAACCCCTGTCCTATAAAGTT
>NW_019182375.1:0-141 GCF_002260705.1 Seriola dumerili
ATCTTCTGGAACAGTTTTCTGAATAAGATTTATCAAAACCAAAGCAGAGGTCCTCTTTGAATTTTAACTGATCGCTCATCTAAACTGCAGCTTTTCTTTTTGTCTCCAGTACTTGCCCTCTCTTGGCTATGCTAAACGTGC
>NW_019182376.1:0-201 GCF_002260705.1 Seriola dumerili
GGGGGGTTAGGAGGGGTGGGGGCAGGGCTAGGCTATTGGACCGCTGTGCCAGCGCTATCTGCACCCATTATCAACAGCCTTATCAGCCCTACCATCAGCCTCGCTGTAATGGGGCCAGTTCAACTTTCCACATTATCATACTGCCAAGACCTGGTTAGCCAAGGCTAGGGGTCTGGCTGGAGACAGGGGGGAGGACGGGGG
>NW_019182377.1:0-257 GCF_002260705.1 Seriola dumerili
CTGTCACGAAGCTGGAAACTGAGCAAACTGAGTGTTTGTTGGTCAGTCGAACACTTTGTTCCAGACTGAAACATCTCAACAAATATCTGATGGATTGTCATGAGATTTTTTGCAGATGTTGAAGGTACACATTGGATCAATTTTAACAACTTTGGAGGTCCCCTGAGTTTTCACATATTCAGTGAAATATCTCAACATCTTCATGATGGGTTGGCACCTTAAAGCTGCAGTTCCTCTAACGACCACTAGAGTCTGGC
>NW_019182378.1:0-116 GCF_002260705.1 Seriola dumerili
CTCTGCACATCCTGTGTACAGTAGTGCAGACTAAAAGCTTGACTGTGGGCATAAAGAACTGTTCCATGTTCTGACTATCTGACTGATGTTCTCATTATGGTTTCTGTTTCACAAAT
>NW_019182379.1:0-102 GCF_002260705.1 Seriola dumerili
GGTCCTCACACTAATTCAGATTCTGACACACCTACTGCGCGCACTCGTCTCTGCGGATGCCGGTGTGTGTGTGTGTGTGTGTGTGTATTTGCATGTTCCCAA
>NW_019182380.1:0-2663 GCF_002260705.1 Seriola dumerili
GCGTGCGTGCGTGCGTGCGTGCGTGCGTGCGTGCATGAGTGCATGAGTGCGTGCGTGGGGTCTCCGAGAGCGAATTAAAAACAAAGGGGATGTCTCTTATAGAAGCTAATATCAAAAAGGTAAAAGACTAAACCATAACAGCTACACAAAAGACTCATAAAATTAAATACACTCTATGGGGTCAAGTATCTGTACAACAACTAATCCATTGTCTCACTGCTCATGACAGAGCAACAGAGTTTAGCAACATACGACCATACATGACATTTTATATTGGTAATGAAATTATAAGACAACACTGGAAATCAAAAGGCGCATTATCAGCTAATTGACGTTGGTTACAAACTAGCTAAAATTAGTTAGCTAAACTGTAAATTACAGTTAAAGGTGAAGTAAAACAACTGCAAGGCCGATGGGCTAGACCTGTTTTTCAAAAGACTTAAAAGGGGGAGTCCAAGTCAGTTTAAACAGCACACAAACTCTCAACCACCTTCCACTCATACCCCTAATGACGACAATGATACACCCTCTCCCTGTACCAATTCACGAATCATATCAGGACTAAACACCTTCACTTTACCTGAAACCTGCGCAATTAAAAACAATTTGATGAAAGGTAAGAAGTTTGTATTCGCCTATTCCATCATCTTATTGGTACTTTATACCACAGATATGTAAATCTTTTTCCTTCACTGTATCCCAGCATGCACTGGAAGGAAAGCAGGAAAATGGTTTAACACACAACAACAACACACAATCACACACACATTCAAACCTGTGGACAATTTAGAGTCCTCAATGAATGAAATGTGCATGTGTTTGTACTAGCAATCAGAGTCCCTGAAGGAAACACAAGGAGAACATGCAAGCAACATTGCAAGAAAGAAGAAACCATGTTTGGATGAGAGGGTGGAGCTGGGGAGGAGGGAAAGGTGGATCTGACCTGTGTCCTCGAGGACACCGAGTACAATCAGCCGCATCGGCAACCTGACAGCAACAGGCTCCTGGCTGAGCCGTGCGAAGATGCTGCTAACACGGTTAGCCGTCTCAACTGTTACATTAGTCTTATAGGCTAATTGCACACATCCAACATCCATTAGGCAAATATCATATATGTGAGGAGTAACTTGTTATTGTAGTTGAAGTTAGCATGTGTGCTAACGTTAAACTGTAAAACCACAGTGTAAAACGTATTCTAACACTAAGACTGATGATAAATAACGGCTCCTGGACTTTTTGCACCTTCCCTCCATCACTTATGTACGGCTGCAATAGCTTCCAGTCAACCTGTCAGACTGTTGCACTGTCCTCACTTAGCTATGAAGTATTATTTTTACATTTCTACTATAATTTATACTAGTTACTAAATAAGATTTATCCACCTCTTTATTATGCAAACTTTTATGTTTCATTTTTCAGTTACAGTTGATTGTAAGTTGTTGAAATGAATGCAGTTTTAATGTGAAATAAAGTTTTTTAAGAAGCTTTGCTTTGTTGATGGTTTTCATGGAGCGTGTCTGGTATGAATTTTAAGAGTAGCAGCACAGTATAGAAATCACAACACATTGAAGTTTTTCCTGACTCTGTAATTAATCAAAGAACTTCTATGTTGGCTTTAATCAACAACAAACATGATAGAAATGTTTAAATGTGTCCTTCCTTCAACAATGACAATACAGGATCTAGAGATAGATACTAGAGTTTGTGCCCCCCCCAGCACAGGCATTGCGCCCAGCTAGCAGCACAGGCATTGCGCCCGTCGGCCCGCCCGCGCCCCCCCGCGCCCCCCCCAGCACAGGCATTGCGCCCAGCAAGCAGCACAGGCATTGCGCTCAGCAAGCAGCACAGGCATTGCGCCCGGCCAGCAGCACAGGCATTGCGCCCCGCCACCAGCACAGGCATTGCGCCCGGCTAGCAGCACACGCAATGCGCCCAGCTAGCAGCACAGGCATTGCGCCTAGCAAGCAGCACAGGCTAGCCACCCGGCGGCCCGCCCGCACCCACCCCAGCACAGGCATTGCGCCCAGCAAGCAGCACAGGCATTGCGCCCGGCGGCCCGCCCGCGCCCCCCCCCAGCACAGGCATTGCGCCCAGCAAGCAGCACAGGCATTGCGCCCAGCAAGCAGCACAGGCATTGCGCCCGGCGGCCCGCCTGCGCCCCCCTGAATCTTTTTCCTTTACTGTATCCCAGCATGCACTGGAAGGAAAGCAGGAAAATGGTTTAACACACAACAACAACACACAACCACACACACATTCAAACCTGTGGACAATTTAGAGTCCTCAATGAATGAAAAGTGCATGTGTTTGTAGGCATTGCGCCCAGCAAGCAGCACAGGCATTGCGCCCGGCGGCCCGCCCGCGCCCCCCCCAGCACAGGCATTGCGCCCAGCAAGCAGCACAGGCATTGCCCCCGGCGGCCCGCCCGCACCCCCCCTCAGCACAGGCATTGCACCCAGCAAGCAGCACAGGCATTGCGCCCGGCGGCCCGCCCACGCCCCCCCCAGCACAGGCATTGCGCCCAGCAAGCAGCACAGGCATTGCGCCCGGCGGCCCGCCCACGCCCCAAGCACAGGCATTGCACCCAGCAAGCAGCACAGGCATTGCGCCCGGCAAGCAGAACAGGCATTGCGCCCGGCGGCCCGCCCGCGCCCCCCCCCCCC
>NW_019182380.1:3603-5917 GCF_002260705.1 Seriola dumerili
ACAGTGACAATACAGGATCTAGAGATAGATACTAGAGTTTGTGCTTTTCTAATTTGTCTTATGTACTTACCAATTTTAATAACAATGAAAACACTAATTCACCAAAGTGACCTGTTATATTCATCATGAGGCAGATGGTAAATATGAAAAAACATACTCAGTACAATTTAATCACAGGTTTATTTATTAAACACCTTTTCAATGACAACAATTAAGTTCTGAATAAAACTAATGTATATGAGCTGCACTACACTGACAACTGCTTCACCATCTGAACTGTCAATGTTCAGTTCACAGTAAAGAGTGTGTAAGGTGAACACATCCGTCTCTGAGGTCACAGCATCACATCTATGAAGAGTCTGGTTTTGCTCCAGGTTGCAGTTCTAGTGGGTCAGTTCCATCAGTTTCCTACTGAACACCGTTTTCATGTTAAACTGGTCAATACTTTCACCTGTGAAGGTGGTGGTGACTGTGCTAGAGCTGAACAGATTCTGCTCTTCTAATGTTGTTACTATCATCTATCAACAACAGTAGAAATGAAGTAAAAGGCAAGAAACTGAATCTGTGAACACTGAGGACAGAGAACAATAAACAACTAGA
This sequence comes from Seriola dumerili, assembly GCF_002260705.1. NCBI lineage: Eukaryota > Metazoa > Chordata > Actinopteri > Carangiformes > Carangidae > Seriola > Seriola dumerili. Next base: position 4,204 of record NW_019182380.1, read on the forward strand.
AAATTCCTGGAGAACTTTTGAATGTTCCTGCTGCTTGGTGCATGTACTTCACTCCTCGTTTCAATTACTTTCAGTTTCATGCCAGAGGGCCCAGGCTGCTCCTCCGGGACACTGAAGTTAAAGGGCTGTCCTTGTCCCACCTGTACCAATGATAGACCCTTTGCTGAAGGGAGAGTCTGGCCAGCACCTGGTACACACAGACAAACACAGACTGTTTTAGGTTTTTCAGCTTTCATTAAAAGATAAATCACAGAACAGATTACAACACACCAACACAGCTTTATGACAAACTCTTACCGCCAAGTCCTCAATTTAATTCAAAGAGCTGGACGTTGGTCTGAGCCATCAACCTCGGGCCGGCCAGCACCACCTCTCTGACGGCCACATAATCCGCGAGAATGAACGACCACCAAGTCCTCACGGTCGCTCTGGACCACGTGCCTCCCCCAGGCGGCTAACACCGGCCCAGTTTACAGGGCCTGAGTTCAGTCCAAGAAGACAGCTGAAAAATAATGAGAGAGCAGCATGTGTTAATATAGATCTGATATTAATTAGCGTAAACAGTGATATCTGAAGTGAATCTCACCTCTGGAGACTCCCTTCCCAGAACAGGAAGTGTTCTTCCCCGTCGCTGCCTTGAACTGTCACCTGGGCTGCCTCTCCTGGTATCTGGGAGGGAAGACAACTCACTATTCCTCCTGCTCTGTCTGGCAGGTGTTGCCAGGAGCTTGGAAGTACTTGGCACTGGCTTGAGGCACATGCATGTACCTGGGATGAACTGGATTAGGTGGAAACCGGAATGCCAGCAAGAGCAAGCCATCTGCTAATGCTAGAGCTAATGAAAATGGGGGTTGTGTGTGTGTGTGTGTGGGGGGGCTGTCTATATACTGTACACGCACATTGCCGCCATTATCATCGTTTATTTATTGTATATTTTTCATATATAAGAATTGCTAATGCTAGCTGCTAATGCTAGCAAGCTACCCCCACCCCCTATCCTCTGTCACTGTTTTCTCCAATAAAGATTTAAATAAAATAAAATGCTAATGCTAGCTGCTAATGCTAGCAAGCTACCCCCCACTCCCTCTCTTCTGTTTGTCACTGTTTTTCACCAATAAAGATTAAAAAAATAAATAAAATGCTAATGCTAATTCTAGCTGCTAATGCTAGCAAGCTACCCCACACTCCCTCTCTTCTGTTTGTCACTTTTTCACCAATAAAGATTTAAAGAGAAAATAAAATGCTAATGTTAATTCTAGCTGCTAATGCTAGCAAGCTACCCCCCACCCCCTCTATTGTTTGTCAGTTTTTCACCAATAAAGATTTAAGAAAAAAAAATGCTAATGCTAGCTGCTAATGCTAGCAAGCTACCCCCACCTCCCTTATTCTGCTTGTCCATTTTCTTTACACCAATAAAGAATAAACAAAAAAAAATATATATATATTAATGCTAATGCTAACTAGCTGCTAATGCTAACAAAAACGAGCAGGGCTAGCCGCAGGGCCCGCAACCCCCCCAGCACAGACATTGCGCCCAGAAATGCAAGCACAGGCATTGCGCCCAGCAAGCAGGGCTAGCCGCCCGGCGGCCTGCCCGTGCCCCCCCCAGCACAGGCATTGTGCTCAGCAAGCCATTGCGCCCAGCAATGCCAGCACAGGCATTGCACCCAGCAAGCAGGGCTAGCCGCCCGGCGGCCCACCCGCGCCCCCCCCC
>NW_019182380.1:6399-28624 GCF_002260705.1 Seriola dumerili
GGCGGCCCGCCCCCCCCCCCCCCCCCCAGCACAGGCATTGAGCCCCGCAAGCAGCACAGGCATTGCTCAACCTTGTTGTTGTTCAACCTCAACACTGATGGTTTGTTCAGTTAAGTCAGACTTTCAACAAATATAAATCTCTTTGACACAAGCACAATTGTTTCACATACACAAACTTGAATTTCTCAAGCAGATTTGTCTTACCAGGTTTACAAAGGTTGATTTACAACTACAAACACTGCATTTATTTGTGAACATCACTTTACAAGCGCAAAATCATTTTGACCCTAATTTGAGCCTAGGTACATATAGCTACTCAACAACAGTTTTACTTTTAAACACATCTGCTAACTAAAACACATCTTTCAGCATAAAGCACACTATGTTACACCTTACCTGGTAGTTTACTATTTGCAGAGCTTTGGTCGGTGAAGTGATAAACAGTTGTTACAGAGTAGTTCCTCATTACTCCATCACAATAAATCATCAACCGATCAGACACAGCAAGTTTCCAAACAAGTATTTTATTTGTATTCAAGCCAAATATATTAATCATCACATCTACGTTGTTTTCTGATGGGTTTGATATGACCACAACTTAAATGTAATAAAAACAATATCATTTTAACTCATCTTAAACATTAGACTATGATCTGTGTGGACTTTAACAAATACAAATCTCTTCTACACATGCACAAACTTGAATTTGTCATGCAGATTTATTTTACAGGTTAACAAATGTTGAATTATTTGTTAAGGTCACTTTACAAGCCAAGTCATTTTGACCCTAATTTCAGCCTATATACACACACACACACACGTGTGGGGTGGTGTAATGTGCTTTACCGTTTCTTGCAGGTATGGTTCTGGCCCGAGGTGGATTCTGCCATCCCTATGAAAACACAAAAGGAAAAATAAGGACATGTCAAGCAGCTCCTCTTGACTATGAAATGTTTGAAGCAGTCTAAGGACTTCAGCACACAAAAGATTTATTAATCATCCACCTAAACCTCATTTAGCATATACTGTAATAACAACAACAACAAGACCTAATGAAAAAATCTGAACAAATGTACATGTGAAGAATTGGTAGAAGAAATTCATATATATATATATATATATATATATGGAACAAACACAGTAGTGGTGAGGCAACACAAAGACACTGGAAGAGGACACATAGAAGGAACATGTGATAGGACAATTATATTCAAACATGTTAGGTCTGTTGTGCGAGTACAATAAATCGTGAGGATAGGTATGAATATGTAAAAATACATACAGTATGATTATTATGAAATGTAAATGCAAGGAAATGAAGTGAAAGCAACTAGAGGTGTGGTAAGAACTCAATGGACACACACTATATAACCAACAAATTAAGTAGTACAAATATGGATATACTGTAAAATACATATCCAATATAGGCAGTGGTATATACACAAGTCTTACTTTTAAAAGTGAATGACAGCATGTTACTCACCTAGACTCTCCCCTCACTGTGTCTGGATTCTCTGCCGTTGGTGAGACAGGTAGAGGCGGTATTGCATCTGTACTGGCTCAGGTCCTGATAAAGACAGAGGTATGCTGAAATCTCCTGAGAAATGTTTAGACCTAGTGCACTTTCAATCGTGGCTGATCTCCTAACAGTAAAGTGGTGACAACATGGTGAACCGATCGACCGGTATTCACTGGTCTACTGGGTCCATACAATCTTGAGTTAGTCATCAGTTACAAAATGAGCCTAAAGTTACTGATGTAACTACCTGTACAACAGCCGAGAGCAACAGACACAATCCTACTAACCGCTAAAACGTCTGTCGACAACGTCAATATCACCACCTGAAATGTTTGTCGGTAGGGTTTGTCAGTCGTTGCACTGATTATACTTTTAGCTAAGGAGCCAACACTAATGCTACTCACCGGGCTAACAGGAAAGTTACGAGCTCGGCATCAAACCGCATCTCTTCACTCTCAGGAGCTGTCTCCAGCGGTGGAAAGGCACATCGAGATTTACTCGTGTCGCTTCTTTCCTTTGCCGTTAAACGTGGTTTCATGTCGGGAGCGGTCCTTTGGGATGCAGATGAATATCGCCTTTTAGGAGGTTCAGCCATTCCTGTGTTTCTGTGATGCTAACTGCCGGAAGTCGTTCTTCTTCGTGGGACTGAGAGCAGACTTGACGCGCCGCTGACTCACAAAGCGTCTAGTGTCACAAAGTGGCATTACAACACAGGACAGGTCGGGGCTGGCTGGTGCGCATGCTCATTTCAGAAGATGACTGAAATACAATAGATGGAGACCTTGATCGTGACATCACTCACACACTGTTGATAATGTTAATTCATTTTTTGAGCATTTTATTTTGAACTAAAGTTCTGGCCACATCTTATATTGCACCTTTACAGCACAACCACCAAAGCTGACATTTAAGTAAAGCTACATGTTCTTTGCCCACATTGCAAACCAACTTACAGTTTTGACACTTACTTAAAACAAAGACATTGAGCTTAACTTCACTGATATTGACACATTTGATGCATACAAAACATTTTTAATTGCTTTTACAGTATATAAATCTATGCTTTGAATATAAAATACAATCATGCTTTCAACATACTTACATTCAATTTGGATATACAAATGTTTGTATTTGCCAATTTTGCATTCAGGCCAGTAGATGTTGCACTGCTCACATGAAGCATCAAGATATAAACCCTTTGTGGAACCACTTTGCTGAGAAAGTAAAACCTCCAACGCTGTGGGACTCACATCCAGTACCAGGCAGTTGATTTCTGCAAGCAAAGAAGATACAACAGCCCGGGAAATTTTACTCACCGAGTATTTCACTTACTGACTGTGGACTGCTCACAGAGCCAGGTTTCAGTTCACAGCTGCCATGTTGGTTTCTAGCATCTGTATATGAAGTCATGGGCTGTCTCCCCAGTCACCATATGTTGGCAGTCTTTATGTTACGACGCAGCTAGGGGAAAAGGGAAGCAACATAAAACCAGGTTTTAGTGGTAAATCAAATTTACTGTTTTAATTTATTGCATAACCAGAGGGGTAAATAATTAACAAAAATACAAACTATAACTGAAGCAGGGGAACAGGAGCCAACAAAGAGCCTAACTATGCGATTCTAACCAACCCAAAAACACAAGAAGCAGCACCCCTGTTCCTAATGTGTCCAACAGTCTTTTTCTAAGGGTGTGATGCACAACCAGAATTTTAAACCTAGCTCAGTCCCCAACAATCACTACTAGCATCTCAAACCAAATCACAAATTACACACAAATGTTCACAAATGCGGTACAGAGGCGAGCTGCCTATCATGTCAGCCGCCACTAACGAGGTGCGAGCCAGGCTCTTAAACTCTCTTCCCCTGAAGCTTAAACGGAAGCAGCTGTGGCGAGGACTGGTAGGATCATTGCTGCACCAATAGGAGACGCCGGCCGTGGAGTCGGAGGCTCCTCCTCTCTGCCCCGACAGGGACAAGTAATCCATCAGTTAGTGTTGAAATGGCCGAGCTTTGGGCAGCAACTGGCTATAATAACAAGAGTTAGTGGCTAATTGTATACATGTCCACATTTGGTAAATATCACATATATGAGGAGAAACTTTGTAATATTAGCTGAAGTTCCTGTGTGTAAGCTAACTATGTGGTGTAACCGCTTGTATTAAAACCATATAGACCAAGGGAAAACATGTTATAACGTGTTTTAAAATGACTTCTGCAAAGCGAAGGTGACGTCACCGAACTCAGTGTTAACAGTGACAGCGGGTTGTCAATGTCGGTAAGTCACGGTCACTAAACGATCCCGTTATTACAGTGAATTGTCGTGTCTGGACGTGCTGTTAAAGAGCAGAGCAGCGGACGTGTGTGTCGTGTTTGTTCATATTAAGTTTGGTTCAATGTTAGTCGGCTAGTTTTCAGCTCTAGTTCATTTCATTATTGATGACGGGAGTCAAAACATCTGTTGGAATGATTCTGTCTCCGTGTCAGAATAAAGAACATCACTGAGAGCTGAGAACCATCGTGACATGTGCACCTGCACAATGACACCAAACTGAGTATTAGTTTCTATTCTATTGTTATTTAATGTAAAACGGTTCAGCAGACTATTACAACTAAGCTGAGGGAATAATGTATTTTCAGATATCTGTGATCATCTAATCAGAGTGCTGTTTCTTTTGTCTTTTTCTCTATACTCTACAATATGATATTGATATGATTTCTCTCTATTAGGTCTCTGGATCTTTGGAGACACCTACAACCTCTTGCAGCAATGATGGAGGCCCTGCACCACCTCCACCTGCAGTGTCCACACATGAAGATCTTCTCTTCCCAAACATAGACGCAGTGTTTTATATGATGATATAGTATTTTTTAATGTAACACTTGTGGCCATAACATTACTCAGTCTTATCAGCTATGCTCTTCCTTGTTCCCTACACCCTCACTGTTGTATTACACTCTCTGCCCTGTGTCAGACATACAATCGCATGACTTTTGGACTCCACTGTAGCTGTAACAAATTGTCAATAGTTTAAAACATGAAGAGTCCATATTTCATAGTCCTCAGCCATTATAGTTAATATCAGTGTGCTTTTCCAACAGCATCACTTATTTAGAGGGAGATTGTTACTGGAGAAAATAAATATTAACTGTCTCACACATTAGGACTCATGATGATAAATGATTATACTTGTTACTAAAAATTCTGTTGCACTGTTGATTCAACTACTACTTTTTATTAAGCAAACTTACACATTACAGTGAAATTCAGCTTTAACTTCACCCACAACTGTATGATTTTAAATAGTTAGTTGATTATAAATTGTACACTACAGTATTTAATTAATCCATTTATTACATTCTTTTGTACATTTCCAGTGTTGTAAATTGTTTAAATTAATGTAGTTTATAATGTCCTATGAAGTTATTTATGAAGTTCTTGCTTTAACTTAGTTGATGGTTTTTATAGAGCACATCTGGTATGAATTTTCACAATAGTAACATGTACAGCATTGTGTGACTACTTCTTTGTTAGTTTTAATCAACAACATAAATACTAGAAATATTTAAATGTTGCTGTCCGACAACACTGACAATGAAGGATCAAAAAACTTGCTGATGTTAATCGGTAAATACTTTCACCTGTGGAGGTGGTGACAGTGCTAGAGATGATCCATCACTTAATCACAGTTTAATATTTATAAATTCTGTTCTTAAAAGTGTTGCTACCATCCCCTGTCAACAAAAGCAGAAATGAAGTTGTAGGTAAGAAACTGAACCTGTAAATACTGAAGACAGAGAATAATAAACAAACTCATCAGCATTTGGTCTGTCATTTCATCAGAGGAAGCTGAACTGTGAGTGGTTTTCTACCATCATCATCATCATCATCATCACAGCACATTAGAGAACTAAGGATGTCCATGAAGTCTCCCTTCTCCACAACCAGATGAATGGAAACAAATGGGCTGCTCTGTACAAGAGGTCCTCCTTCTGTTGGCACAGATCACTCAGTTTTCACAGTGTGGAAACCTTTCAAATGACAATAAAAGACAAACACTTGAGTTAAGATGCGGTGGATCACAGTCAATCACAAATATCTATCAGCTGTCAGGATAGGTGCATGAATGTCTGCTTCAGTTGAGGACTGGTTTGAGTTTTAAATGAACAATCTTCTATATGACAAAGATTTGTCTACACATTTTGTATACGTCACGTTATCTTAACTTGAACTATAACGATGTCTTGATGGACAATATATTAAAACATTAACGCTACGAATTACACTAACGCAGATCACTTAAACTTGGTCACGTGGAGAAACACAAACCAAACGTCGTTTGATCGATTAAATTCATCTTTTTATTGGGCTTTGACTGAACCCAGGTTGACACAGGTTATCAGCCCAGCGGGGCCAGGTACCGTTAGCATAGCAATCGCTAAGTTATCAGCTAACGCTAGCACTAGCTGGCTAGCTTGGTTAGCAAGGTGCATCTTCACCTGAACTGTGATATTAACAGGGATGCTAATTTTGGCTAGCAAAAAATAGGCTTAAAACAAAATGTACTTACCAGGAAAACTGAACCGCTGACTCCTCCGAGTGTCTTTTAGAACAACTGAACGCCGAGCAAGATATTTTCAGGCAAACAACATGTTGGAGCTAACTTTGATAAACCGAAAACACAATGACAAGTCAAATATCCGACACATCGCTCTGACCTCATATCCGGTGTTGTGCCAAAAAGTGATTTCCGTCCGCTGGAGCGCGCGCAGCTTGTTAAAGCTGAAAAGCGCAGTTTCTATGGATCTACAGCTGCTTTCATCTGGATCAAACAGCCGTTACGAATAAATACACTAACTCTATGTCCGAGCTAATGGTGATGTTATGTATGTGTGAGACGATAACGTTCATTTCAACAGAATTTGCGGCCATTAACGTGTTTGCTGTTTGTAGTGTAATCAGGCATGATATTAACGTGATTACAGTCAATAATGTTATTTTTATGTTTGTGTGTTTGTTATGTCTGATATCTTTGTTAAATAGACTGTATGTCTGACTTATATATGCAATAAAGACATTTGGGACTGAAAGGGTTTTCTGCCCCAAAATGACTTCAAATCACTCACCACAATTATGATTTGAAGATTATACCATAACCAGTACTTTTCACTAGTTCAAAACTCTGTAAAGAGCCGGGGTGCAACACATAAAAAATGCAGTTTTTTACTTGCCAAAAACTGATTCCTGCTCCCAATTCACAAAATGACTTCATATCACTCAGCAGAGTTATATTTAGAAGATTTTACCATAACCAGTACTCTTTACCTGTTGAAAACTCTGTAAAGGGCCAGTGCAACACATAAAAATGCAGTTTTTTACTTGCCAAAAATTGATTCCAGCTTCTAATGTTGGACTGAAAGGGATTTTCTGCCTCAAAATGTCTTCATGTAACTCACCAGAGTTATATTTAGAAGATTATTCCTTAACCAGTACTTTTCACTAGTTCAAAACTCTATTTTTGGCATATTTTTGTATGAGCTGATGTAGTTTAGGTTTGGTTGTAGTCACATGCAAAACAAGCACACTTTCTGAAACTAGTGCTACATTTCAAATAGGGTCTCATAAATGCATTTTGGCCTTACAGTTCTTCTGTTATAAGCTCATTACATTTACATGTGCACATGAAAAGAATCAGATTCATATACCTTTTCTTCAAAGCAGGAAAAGCACAGGTGGAATCTGTTGCACCTGTGATTGCAATGTAAAGCAGAAATGAATAATATCACTGACAACTGTGTTTGATGGGACAAAATGTGTTAAAGATCTATTCAACTTTAGTTCCACTATACTTTCCCTCAGGTGTACTGTGCCCCCTCTTGTAATGTTTACTTCAAAATATAATATTTCATCAATTAAATACTGCAGCCAAAAAAAGTACTAGACTTACAGCAGATGCATAGACAAAGAAAGAAACAGTTGAATGAGATACCTCCTTAAATCCAACAAAACACAGGTAAAATGAAATGGCAACTTGGTGTAGTATTTTAAAGTATCCAACAGAGGGCACCAGAGACGGACAGAGACGTTACAAGGAAAGGAAGAAATGGAAGAAATGGATGGTGAAGAGAGGGAAGGATGGAGGAGATCTGTGAAACTTAGCTTGTGAAGTGAGAAAAGAGTAATCATATTTCATTACGTGAAGTCAAAGTTAACAATGTAGTTTATTTTCTCCTGAAATACTGCGGTACATCATGGGATTCAAAAAGGATCTAATTTATGTCATTTATGCTGATTTGTGAAGAATTCTCCTGTGTCTTTTTTTTTGTTTCCTAGGGGTTGCTAGCTTGCAACCATGTTATCTTAAGTCAGTATTTCATGACTGTAAGAGAAAACACAATCAGAAACAAGAGTGGTGAAGAGGCGGCCTGTTATTTAAGAGTTAACACCTCTCTTTTATCCTGAGTGTGCTTTTTAAGCCACTCAAGAAAAACTAAGTAATAGAACATTAAAAGTTACAATATAATCTGCATATAGTAAAATTCCTTTATTATTTCAGTTGTATCTTTTCAGTGCTCAAGTATCACTGAGGCGTTTATCAACATAGCGAAATTCTTCAGTTTTGGGATTGGAGGTCGTTTTTTTTCTTTCTTTCTTACCAGAAAAAAACAAAAACAAAAAAACATTACTTCAGTTTTTCTAAATTCCCTTGTATCGCTCACAAATGGCACAATATATAGTAACAGATAACTGACCAATTATCTGGTCTGATCCTTACAAACACTGTTTCCAATTTGTGTGACTTCATTTTTGGGTGTGAAAAACACAAAACTACAGAACCAGGTAACATTTCTCATTGAGCTGGAATCTCTTTATTTATGACAGAGTCTTTACAGTCAACCACACCATACTACTGTAGACATCTGTTCTGTCAGGTGATAGTTTTACTGATCCAAGCTGTATACTCTGGATTGCAGAGGTCCATGAATGCACTTGCTTTTCGACATACATAGTCAGGATCACCAAGAAAAGAAATGACCCCGTAAATCTTGTCTCCGTACACCGCTCCTCCGCCAGAGTCCCCCTGTGAGACAGAAATATATTTTGTTTTTAATATAATTATGGCCTAGTTATTGAAATACTGATGTTAATAACTTAAAATGGTCAAAACTTAAATGACAGCTTTGAGGTTAGAGGTCATGCCAACCCACATAACAGATGTCAATCCCAGGAGTTTGGCCACAGAACCAGTGCTGATACTCCTTGACCCGGTAGACCTGTTGAAAATTTTGCTGCAAAGTTCTTTTGAGGTCTTCACAGTCGACAACATCAATGTCTGCACAGTGGAGAGCAGGTGATTTATCTGGTTCTAGAGAAGAAGAAGAAGAAGAAGAAGAAGAAGAAGAAGAAGAAAAAAGTTTATACGCTGCAAAAATATGAACTTTAACACAATCTATTTAATCCCAAACAATGGCTTCAAAAATAATTTTACTTACAAAATGTATCGATACTTGTTTAATAAAATAACAACTTACAAATTGTTTTGCAGTGCATAGTGTATGACAGTACTGGTAGGAACTAAAATCACTAACTAATTTTAATAAATGATCAAAAGTGATCTCACTTCGTTCATTATCAGGGCCTCCAGTGGTGGCAGCGTGTCCTGCAATCTGAACTCTGGAAAATAACACCGGCAATAAAACTATTACTGATCTCAATAGTGATGATATGATATTTCAGCTCCAATCTCATTTACATGGAAGACTATACGGAGATATGTGATTTCTTTCTTCTCCTTCCGTACTAACGTGGATAGATCTTTTTCTAAATCACAGCAAATTAAGCAAGGTGAGTTTGAATCAGATTTGTGAATGAACAAAAGTGCGGCTATTATATCTCATCTGGATTTTATGTGATTATGAGACATGAATGACAAGTGTAAATGGAGTCAAAGACTTGCCTGAATAAGTTTTAGTTTTACAGTAAATCAAAGCCAAAAAAAAAAATCATGTCTTAGCTACTCACCCTTTAGAAGATAACACAACAGAACAACACAGAATCACACAGCTCCACATGCCTCAGTGTCTGTTACAGCCATTTTTTTCTTACATATATTTCTTTCTACATTTAATCAGGAAAAATCACAACTCACATTTTTGGATGATGTTTACAGTCAGGAAGACCTATAGGTTTAATGTTAGTGGGACTGGGAAGCTGCAGTAGCATGATGTCATGAGACCTGTCATTGTTGTTGTTGTCTTTGTCCACATAGATGACAGGTTCTGCTGTGATTCGCACTTCCTGTGCTGGACTCCCTGGAGTCACTCTTACATTTGCAAACATAGTCCTACATGTAGGTAGAGGTTAAAGATGAACATTAAACAATTAAACACATTCATCATTAATACTCCAGCTGCAGTTCTTTTTCTAATCTATATTTGTTTTGTCTTTGTACTATACAAGTCTATATGTTTATAGTGTTTCAGTGTTACAGTGTTTTTGATGTGGATCTGTCATTTTCTCACCGTCCTGGCTTCAGACAGTGAGCTGCAGTCAGAATCCACCGGTTACTGATCAGAGAGCCGCCGCACAGGTTCCACGATCTGTCAGCAGCCACTCCCCTCAGTCTGACGTGGTACTGACGCTCACATTGTCGACCTCCGATGATTCTCTTCTGCAGATCCGTCCCTGAGCTCAGTGTGACTCCTGAAAGAGAATCCTCCACCAGGTGACCGTGAGCTGGGACAGTAGAATACACCTTATCTGCGCTCAGTCGAATAGAAAAAGGTGGAGAACCCCGTTAGGAGAACAGGCAATATGCAAGCATCCCAAGCTGACCAATCACAGTTCTTGACAGTCCGACACAGTTCCCATGTGGTATCTTTGTAGCTGCCACAGCTATGCCGGGGCTAAAGACGTCCCTTAAAGTACAACTGCAAACTAAATTCAGTCCTATGGAGTTTTTTATGTAAACAGAAAAAGTTCCTGTTATTCCACAAAATGCCATGAATGTGTTAATGAGACCTAAAAAATGTGTAACAAACAAATATTTGCTGATTTTGGTGCATGAGAAAAAACAATGAGGACACACACTTAAAGACGTTGCTTCATAGCACGACAGGGTACCTGTGAGGTTTTACGCCACTTTTATGCCACTCATTTTCATAATGACCCACCATAGAGATAGATGGTCACATTGACGGCCCCAGGGCAAGTGAGAGGAACAATAAAATTATATGAAATGGATTAGCAAGACGTAAAATTACATTATTGAAACAACGACAACAAGGTAGAGAGAATATCTGAATCCTCACCGAGCCACGGCCGAAAGAGAAGAAGCATAAGACGAGTCATTTCTGTCTTTCACCCTGTGGTGACTCTGCCTTTCCGTCACAGCAGCTACCAGTCAACTCATAAAGGCTTCAGCACAGTCCTGCTGCTGGATATTCATGCAAAGTTTTCATCACTATCAACAGTTCCTGCTCTTGCCTTCCATGAATTGAAATTTAATCCTGCCCCACTGAGGAACTCACTTACTGTTTGTCCCTCATGTGATTTGTGATTTTCATTACAGAGAAAAATGTTCAAAAATGTTTATTCATGAAATTAAAAGGGTCACGGATCATTAGGAATTTCATAAATATAATATAAATGTGAACATTCAGAGCCAATGCAGGAAGTAGTGCACCCTTATAGCTAGAGGAAAGTAAAGGGATAGAGGTCAGAGTGGTGGATCGGTGTGTAGCAATTGCAGACCAAAAATTAATGTTATTTACTATGATTTTCTCCACCTTTAACCAAACCTTAATTTAAATTTTCACTGAACATGAAAACATGTTATTGAATGTAATCTGTAAATTTGCTTTTGCATAATTGTCCCATATAAATGTTCTGGTTTGGCAATAGGGTCACATAAAAAAAAAGAAATCATCAGAAATACCTGAAATGATGCTTTGTAAAAGGGAAGGTCGTTAATTCTGTTCCTTTGTCAAGGAACAGAATTAAAAAGTCTTTGTTATTGTAGCTACATGATAAAAACAAGACCTATACATATCAACCACACTTCAATTGTTTCTATACTCACCGACCCACAGCAGAAAGTAAAGAAGTGCCTGAGAAGCCATTGCTGTCATTGACCATCTAATGACTGCTGTCCTGGTGCCACAGCCGTGCCTTTTTAAATACCTTCACGCCGTCCTGTTGAACTGAGAGACAATAATCATCTCATTAAGGTAAGTCAACATGACCCCATGGGCGACACAGGACTACACATTTATGCAAATGTATGATCCCTTATCAACACTAACCGTCAGTCTTCCACAAAGTGTCAGTAAGAACTGTAACACTGACACACGAGGAGTAGATAAACAAGTTCAGCACTGATCAGGCTGAAATACAGCAAGGTTCATGTTAGCGCTGTAAAATACACAGTGCTCCTGTATCCCTCCATCTTTCTCTTTTAAAGGGGAAACAAAATAATCCTTCAGACGGACCTTTCTGATTGGAAACATGAAGTAGTCGATGTTTCGACAGGAAACAAGACAAAACAGCTGTCCTTAACTGACATTGAACATTTTTCTCTGCAAATTTAGTTTCATGTTGCCGTTAACTGACCGTACTGTAAACATGCTGCAGTCATAAGTGCTGAATCTGCTTATGATCGTTGATGGAGGAAAACTCTTCCAATGGCTCTAGAGTTTCTTTTACATTTCTTCCATGCAGAGATGTTTTCTTGACATGACTTGTTTAATTTTTGTTTTTAAACGTCCACTAATAATAACACTATATAAAGAATGAATAATAATAATCAATGACCGTCTAACCAACAACAACAAACAGTCATGTTGTTGTATTTTTGATGGAAGATGTTTTTCTTTTTCCTAAGTCTTGTTTATAAATTGGTTATACAACACATCCCAGTGTACTGTGCCTTCATGTGCTTTCCTTTACTCAGGTGATAATGCTGTTGGACTACCATGTTTGCTATGAACTCACAACGGTCCATTCATTCAGATCAGTACAAATTTCCAAGTCCGATGTCCTGTCAGTTACGTTCACTGTAGGTCAGGTTCACTATTTGCTTATCTTGAATGTCTTTACAAACGGCCTTCTGCTCGTGAAGAAGCGCTCAGCTTCACTGCCTCCTGCAGTACGTCCCAGATAAAACCTGGTAAAATAACATGGTAATGTTTTATCTGAAATAAATGTAAATTCAAAGGGGACATTATGATCTGAACATTAAAGTGAATACTATCTTTACTGTGTGTCGTTGTAAGTCTTGTACCTAATTTGACAGAAATCAGACTCAGGATAATCCACTATTTTCTCTCTTGAATAATCCTTAACTGCCTGAAACAAAATGTAGTGGTTTTAATCTTCTCTTTCAAACAGGATGTACCTTCATGTTGGACCCTGGCTCGTTGGGTCATTCCCTGCAGGACTGAGCTGCCAGGATTTTAACAGCAACCAAGAGGCATGACCACACTTGTGTTTCAGCTTCTTTACACTGGCTCCCAGTATTGATTTGAAGGTCTTATTGGTCTTTTAATGTTCCTTCGTGGCCTTTCTCCTAGTTACATGATTAATCTCTTAGTACCATATGACCCAGTATGTAGTTTGAGATCCTCAGGCAGAAATGTTTTATCTGTACAGAGAACGGGTTAAAAACTAAAGGGGACAGAGCGTTTGCAGTCGGGGCCTCGAGGCTTTGGAAAAACCTACCTGAGAAATTCAGGCTGGTTGAGTGAGTGACATCTTTTAAAATCCCTCTTAATACATACATTGATCAGAGAGCCTGTCCTGACGTTATTTGCGTTTTTTACTGTACTTTATTTGTCTTGGTGATCATTTATTTTTCTGAATCGGTTCTATCTTTTATCTCATGATTTTAGTTTGTTTTACTGCACGTTGTAGCGTGCTGTAACTTGATATTGTTTTTGGTCCTATAATCTCAAATGTCCTGACAGACTGACTAACTGATCATTATTACACCATTGTTCAGCCGAATGCAAAGACTCTGAGTTGGAGTTTCCCCATTGGCCGATGCTCTTTCAAAATGAATTGGTGCCAACAGTTTGTCTCTAGATTTAGACTTTTTTCAAACAAGACTGTGTATGAACCTGGAACTTGGCAGGACCATGTGTGGTATGAAATGTGGCCTTAGGGCACACCTCTTGCTACAGGTAGTCACCTTGCCATTCTGGTTTCCCAGGTACTCAGGAGCTACAGGGAAGGGGAGTGGCACTTCTAGTTCACTGACCATTGCCTCCATTAAGGCAAATACACTACTTTAAACAACAATATGCTTACTGCAGCACAGTAATACAAGCCCTGTTAAGAAATAAAGGGTTTATGTTTACTGAAACGCTAGAGGACTTTTAATTTGTAACTTGTAATGCAGTAACTTTAACACGGCAAATGGGAGGGACTGAGCGTGGCTTCACAGGTATAATCATATCAAACAGAGGGAGTTAGAAATGAAGACTTGCCTCTAAAGACGCGTTACCTTCTGCAGGTGAGGTAAACAAAGGCTCCGGTCACTTCTGAGGAAATACACTAGTTGAAAACTGATGTGGGTTCCACTTCTGACTTCTCTGACTTCTGACTTTCTCTCTGAGAGATCATTTCATACAGCTGAAGTCACAGCACAGTCTTTGTCTTATGTGTTTGGTGATTTTCAACAACAGCTTCATTGCTTTATTGGAAACTCTGCTGTATTAAAATACTGTATGTGAGCAGAGTGAGCAGAAGAGCTGAAACTAGGACGTGATGAAAACAACAGTTTTCAAGGACGATCTCAATTTCTCACATTGACTCTACGCAGTCCAGCCAATTAATTACAGCCAGTTAATTTACTGTCTTGTCCTGTTTCTTGCATTTCTGTGTGAGTCAGTGTGTGTGTGTGTGTGTGTGTGTGTGTGTGTGTGTGTGTGTGTGTGTGTGTGTGTGTGCGGGTGTGTGAGTCAAGTGTGTGCCCTGTGAAGTCAGTGTGTGTCGTGTGTGTTGTGTGCGTCGTTGTTGTGTTGTTGATGGTAGTGTGTTCTGTGAGTCGAAGTGCTGTGTCTGGTCTGAGAAGTCCAGCATGTTGCTGGTGACATGCAGTCAGTGTCGTGTGGTGCTGTGTGTTGTGTTGTGAGATCATGAATCCAAGAAGCTTCACACGCCAGCAATCCCTGAACTGATATAAGCGACCAACACATTGTGTGTGAGCTTCAGTGTATGGTGTGTGCGTAGGCATGATGTGTGTTGGTGTGTGTGTGTGTGTGTAGAGCTCTGGGGGTGGAGGCTGGTCTCGCAGCTCTCTCTGCTCACAGAGTCCACACAGCTCTGCAACGCAACGCTTCAGCCAAATGTAATTTACCCTCAGCTGGACTCTAACGAGGGTTTTCCGATGAAACATCACCAAAGACTTGACAGATAGAGGTAAGTTTAGCCTTTTTTTTTGTTAATCTTTCTAAAAATGTGATGGCTGCCTGGCTCTGCTGTCTTCTGTAAACTGTGCTCAGAGTAATTTCATTTTACTGTCCACTGAAGATTGAACAGCAGGGTTTTGATAAGTTTATCTCAGTCAGGTCTTCTTAGTAAAATACTTCTTACTGCCGTTGGCTTATCAAAACAGCAGAGCTCGGGTGAGTCCTTGAAAGTCCATAAATTCACCTACGTTGAATTTTTTATGTCCTGAATTTGCCTCACAGTGTGATAGTCGGCTTCATTTAAGTTCTACAGAGATTCTTGTCCAGGCAGCGACTTTATTTAAATGTCAATTTAAATCTCGTTATCTCATTGTACTTTTACACAAGAGTCTTTGTGATCAGGGACATTGTTTATCAGTGGTCACGTAACAGACACATATTCTGTATTATTTATTTATAGCTCATTGTATTAAGACGTATTGTTCTGTATTGGTGGGTTTCCCTCTCATCCCTCTTCAGTATGTTTCACTCCCTCTCTTTCATACACAGAGAAATCTTTCTCTCTGTATTTTACTTGTGTGATTTAGAGCTGTGGGAAATACATGTCTTCTCATCAGCTACACAACATGCCTTCCCCCAGGGAGTATATTCCTACTGTGTGAGTATGATGCACACAAACACATGCTCGCTCGCTCCCTCTCCCTCTCTATATGTAGATATATGAAAAACAAAAACAGAAATGAAAAGAACAAGCAAACAAACATGTAGTTGCACATTTGCAATTTATCATTATGCATTGCAATATGCCAACTTTCTGCATACACACACACACACACACACACACACACACACACACACACACACACACACACACATACTGTAGCAGTACATGTGCATGTGTCTGATGGTGTTAATGCTGACAGGTTCAGGCTGGCAGCAGCCTACAGGTTATGAAAACACACTTCTTTCTAAAAGCTTGCCAGTTAAAAACTCACTCACTCTCTTCTTCTTCAACATTTAATGTTGCTGTGCCCACGAGCAAGGCACTGACCCGGTGTTTACTTTGCTAGTCAACATTAGATAATCATACAAATAAATACAGTTATAGACTTAGTCTACAAAGCAACCTTTAAAACAAAGTTACAAGAGGCTACACATGGGAAAATAAACACAAACAATTCAGAACTACAAGTGGCAATTTAAAGTGCAACAATTTCATTAAATGAAATACAGGAAGGTAAAAGAGAATGAGAATGAATATTGTTGACATAGAACTCAGGTGAGAGGTGATAGAGATGCCACCTTAAGTATTTATCAGGGACTTAGGAATGTAACTAGAAGTCAGTCCTTAAAGTAATTGATATGTAATCAGTAAAATCTTAAAATCAGCTGTAAACCAGATTGGATAATGTTACAGAGAAGAACGATCAGGGATGGTGTCGTCTCTTTGATGCTTTTTAAAAGCCTAAAACAGCTGTTTTTTACTAACTGAAGGTGTGAGATGCAAATACATGACAATGTTACAGGACACTGCTAAAAAAAATAGTGTGTGTTCAACAAAGTTGCATAAGAGAAAAGTGACGTAATCAATAAGGCGACCCGGGTTGGAAGAGTCTGTACCTGCAGTCACTGCTCTTTACATGAAGTTAGGAAAGTAACACAGAGCTCATAAATGAGACTGCAGTGTTTCAGTGTGACCACATGGGGGCAGTGCTGCTTAAACGTTATAATCTACAGCATTGTAGTGGTTTCCTGAAACACTGGTGTTTTAACAGGGGAAGGTGTCTAACTGTTCTCAATGTGAAGGTAAGAAATGGTCAGTTTTTAATAAGTTGTGTTTTCTCTCCTTTCCAATAAATGTCTCATCATGAGACTCTACCTTGGCACAAATGACTCACCAACTGATTGACTGATTGATCGCTGACCTTCTTACTCCCCACAGATTTGACAACTACTCAGCTAATGTGATGGTTGACAGCAAGTCAGTCAAGCTGGGCCTTTGGGATACAGCTGGACAGGAAGACTAGGACAGGCTCCGCCCACTCTCCTACCCACAGACGGTATACTATCACTAACATGAAGGAAAAATTGATCAAATAAAATACACTTTGTGTCCCACTGGGTTTCACACTGGGAGTCAAGAGCGTTTCAGATCTATATATACAACACTGCAGAGTGATCGTGCTACATCTCATTAAATTAGAAGACAGGAACAGAAAAGGGAAGAAAGATGTTTCTGAGGAAGCTGATTAATGTGGGAAAACACGTAATATGTAGATATAAATTCCTACAAATGCTGATGACTTTATAGTGTTAGACTTGACTGTGAAAAAATTTTGTATCAGAATCAGTAGTATTGTATAGTAGTAGTTCTGTAATTTAGTGACACATGGCTCATTTACTTGATTTAACCAGAGCTTTCAGCTCCCACTTGTGGCCTTCATCGGCACTGTTTTGCTCAGTTGTCGTGGAGATGGTTTATTTGTTATTCTGTGACCAAAGTATGGAATCATGGTCACGTAATAACAGACATAACCACATAAGAAGTGGCTGAAAGTGCAGGGAAAACCAAGTAAGCGCATGTTGGTATAAGATTTTATTTTGGTCGAATCAGCCTGAATATTTTGGCCCATTTTAAATCAAATACTTGTTTCAACAAAATCACACACAGGTAGAGCAAAGTGGACATCTCCACGAGTTAGCTTATATATATTTTCTATTTCCTATATATCCTTGCAGACATAGTGACTGAGCTGGTGTGGTACAATCTATTTAATCTTTCCCTCTTCTCATTGTTTATCTTCATCCAGGATGTTTTCCTGATCTGTTTCTCCCTGGTGAGCCCAGCGTCCTACGAGAACGTCAGAGCTAAGGTGAGTCTCGTCTCTGAAGGTACATTATTATTTTATATGTCACTGGAATCAATAGCCCCCACTTATATATTGTATATTTCCCTTTATTAAATAAAGTAGTCCTAAAATAGAAAAATGGCTGAATGACAAGAAGAGCAAGAAACAATCAACATGGCAGATATTGTTCCTGCGTCACCATCACCACATCTATTAAGTGTCTATAGAGAGATGCACAATTTATTATATTCTATTTTTAATTTGTTATACCATGGGTATATTATAGGTAAATTTACCTCACAGGTACGGTTACTGTTTGAAAGTGCTCCTTTAAAATAACTGATTTCAATTGTCTTTTGGAGCCCAGAAACTAATAACCTGCCTCCTAGTTGCATCTTATTAAATTACTTGTGTCACTGTCTCCAGAACCTCAGGTAATTTTCAGGCTCCAGTGATAGATTATTCAAACACTGTATTGACTCTCTTTTATTTATCTTTCACCACAGTAACATGGAACTGACGTGATGCTAAAAACAAGTGGTTCTTAGTAAAATGTTGGCATGGAGGGAAATTAAAAAGGAAGCCCAGGTGACGAAAAGGTAGAGAAACTTCTATAGTGGAAAGAGGGCTAACGTTATACATTTACACCCAGAAAACAAAGCTGTATTTGACCTAAAGCACAACAAATTATCACATTACCTGAATGTATGTTAAGATAATGAAACTTTAATTTATTTTGCACGTGTGGTCACGACTACAATCAGTTAAACACATACTGACTGGTTATGATCATTTTAATTTTTGAGATTTTTGTCCCAGGGCAAATCTCTTATGATTCTCAACCTTTTAGCCCTGGTCTGACTTCACATTCCTTCCTTCATCAGTTTCAGAAAGCTCGTTAGTTTTTGTGTGTAGAAGTTAACAACTATTGACGGCAAGGCTCCCGAGCAGCTGAATGTCGAGCAAATCAAAGCATAATGACGCAGTGGAGAATAGATTGACCAGCGTACTGTTCACTAAACGTTCATCCCTCACTAATCAGAAATTATTCAATCTGTGCTACATTACGAGACGCACAATCAACTGGAGACAAAGAGCAGGAAGATTCGTGTAGTGCTCAACAACCGTGTCATGGAATTAAAAGGAAATTAGATCTTTTATCTCGTGACTGCGACACTAAATCACACAAACCATCCTGCTTGGCTTTTTATCACTGTCTTCCTCACTGGGCTCCCTCACAACCACCACACACTACTTACTGTAAGTGAAGCTTCACAGTGGAATATTGCGTGTGTGTTTACTTAGTAAGACTATTTTGTGTTTTGGGGCTGGTCTAAATTTTAAGTCTCTGAGGGCAAGTCACTTGAAACAACTTGAAACCTCATGAATTTGCAGCACATACGGTTCAAAATCGAAGCCATACACGGTAAGACGGTTAAAAATAAAAACTGACTCAAAAAAGCAGCAGTATGATTCATCATGTATTACCCATAATCCCCACATGTCAACTGGCTGGCGTGTGAGGAAACTACTTCATTACGCAGGTTGGATTTGTCAATCAAAAAATCTACAATTGTCACCGGCCTGTGGGTGCAAACAGAATCTACTTAATTCCTCAAGCAGATATGATCTTTCATTTCCATACTGAAGAAAATGGATGGAGAGAGGAAGGATGGAGTGAGAGGGCAAGAGGAAGAGTTTAAGGAAGGAAAGGGAGAAGCAAAGGAGAGTGGAGAAAAAAAGGTAAATAGTGGGAGCCTGGGTGAGAGAGAGTAAAAGGAAACAGTAAGAGAATTTGTAGAATTGGGAGGAGGTGATAAGAGCGTTGAAACTGTCAGTACAGGATTGAAATTATTTGAAAGTTTGTGCCTGAAACCTGGATGGCTTGATTGAAAAAAAACCAAAACAAACGCAGAGCCTACACCCAACCACGACCATATATTCTTCTCATTTCATCCTTCCATTTAAATTTTAAGACTTATTTCATGACAGTTTAATAAAACTTTCTCCTCTCGTCTCCCTTCAGCCCCTGTCATTTTCCTCATCTCCAACACGTACCTTCACTTTGTGTCTTCCTCTCTCTCTCTCTTCATTCATTTGGTTTGTCTTTAACTCCTTACTTGTCCTCTACCAGTGGTACCCGGAGGTTCGCCACCACTGCCCCTCCACGCCCATCATCCTGGTGCGCACCAAGCTGGATCTGAGGGACGAGAAGGAGACCATTGAGAAGCTGAAGGAAAAAAAGCTTGCACCAATCACCTATCCTCAGGGCCTGGCTCTGGCGAAGGAGATAGGTCAGTGACACTCATGGGTGACTGACTCTCAGGTCTTGTATGACAGTGGACCGTAGCCTCACTGGCTGGTGGAGGCTTGAAACAAAGTGGTGCTTAATTGCTCAGCAAGTGATAATCAACCACTCTGTGTGTATAGATGAATGAGGTTGTTTCACACACTGGGTTTGCCTTTTGATGTTGGTTGAGTTGTTATTGACTTTCAGATCATGGTCATCAATCGTCCTCTCTGACAGACGAAAGTGGCCTATGTGGTGTTACTCAGTCATTTAACACAAGTGATGAATTTGTCACGATATCGAATTTGAGGAAAAAAAAACAAACTTTCACCCTTCGATCAGCTTCCTTGGATGAATAAATCTGACCTGCAGTTAGTTTTGTCGGCAACAATGGCATCTTGTTTACTTCAGCCTACTTCCCCGACTTAGCCTTTATTTCTACGAGTCGGTTTATCGATGTGCGTTATTCTGTGTCTTTAGACGCAGTGAAGTACCTGGAGTGCTCGGCTTTGACCCAGCGTGGTCTGAAGACTGTGTTTGATGAGGCCATCCGCGCCGTGCTCTGCCCCCAGCCCACCAAGGTCAAGAAGAAGCCCTGCTCACTGCTGTAGATGGTAAGTCTGAAATGAACAGAGGGAGGGCGGAGAAGAGAAAAAAGGAAACAATGAGAAGTTGTAGTGAACAAGAGAGAGAGAACAGTAGTCACAGTGATTTATTTATTCCTGGATCTTAAATTTGAACTCACCCTACACAACTTGTCACTAATGGTTGATTCAAAAGCTTCTTCCTTGTTGAACATAGAGTTTCATGCGCTGGAGAAACACAATAAAGGTGAAAGGAAAAAAATCAATCACATTAATAGATAAGACAAATTAGACATGACAGATAGAATAAGAAACACAAGGAGTGAGCTCTGATATCACACTGAAAATAAAGGCTGATTCTTGCAAAGTGACGTCACTAATGTCACATTTTATATGTGAAATAAAAGTTCCTATCACAGCACTTGGGTAATTATTATCACAAGACTCTTCAGGGAAGATTTCCTTTTTTCCAGAAAGGAGGAGGACAGACACATCATGCAGTGAGCTGGAAACTACAGCAACAATTTGACAGACAACAATCCAAGCTTTTTCTCCACAAGAGACACATTAGCTATTGAAAAACCCAAAGATGCAGGAATGTGAAAAATGTGTCAATATGTCATAGTACAGAGAGTATTTAAAGACATGACAAAGAAATGATTTTTACAAAATTGCACGTGCAATAATGACTCACGTCTTTGCTGAGAGGAAGAAATGTTTTTGTTCTTATTGCTGAAGCAGAAATGAACTTTGTCAGACATCACAACTTCACTGCAAAAAATCTCATACATCACCATCTACATGTATGTGGTCTTCATCATTTTAGGTTCCTCCAGGACCAGAGAGAAGCCGCAAAGAGATTCAGACTGCTGAATCCTGCTCATGAGAAGAACATTTGAAAGTAATGTTGTAATGTTTCTAAGAGAAAAATACAACTAGATTTCCACTAGTTTGAAAAAAATAATAATGCTTTTGCTGTTATAATAAAACGGTACAATACTTTCTGTACAGCATATTCTGAGACTGAATTTTAAAGTGCATTACATACACAGCACCAGTTAGGATTTCTCTGTTAATTATTCAACTATACCAGAATAAATCACTAAATGTGGAAGCAACACACTGTCCCACAGACTGTCACACACTTTACTGGACTGTAGATTCACCCAGCCAGCTTTAACCAGTGTACCAAAATTCCTGCACATATGTCACTGCCCTTTTTGGGGCCACTAGTATAAGGCACACAAGGAGTCTTGTGCAGTTTCTAATCATAATACTTTTTACTTATTGAAAACATGGTGTTACAATGAGATTAGTTGAAAATGTGCTACCACTGTTGTTTTGAGAGTGAAGAACAATGATTACAAATAAGGATCAGTAATGTAGTTTTGTACAAGTAGGGAGCTGAACAATGTTGTATTTCAGTAAAATCTATTCATAAATGTATTCTTTGTTGTGATATTAAAATAAAAGATCTTTAATCAAGTAAAACATCTGCAGAGGAAAATGTTATGTCTTCAGAGTTGACTGTCAACTGTTTCTACTCTAGTAAAAACATGTTTTTCCAGTTACTGCA
>NW_019182381.1:0-205 GCF_002260705.1 Seriola dumerili
ATTATCACCTCATTTCTACCAGGAGAATTAACACTTACACACTAAATTACAATTATACTGATTGATTATTAGATTCATTTAGGTGCATGGTAAAAATGCAGAGCAAAAAGAGTGAATAGTGGACTTACATTCATCAGGTGGTCGAGTCATGTTGCTTCATAACTGCTAGATGTATGAATAATCATCTGTTGCAAAAAGAATCTTT
>NW_019182382.1:0-160 GCF_002260705.1 Seriola dumerili
GTGGTTAGTTACCGTGGTTAGTTACCGTGGTTAGTTACTAAGGTTAATTCGACTCACGTTAGGTTCTATACAGCAACAACCAGCAACTGTCTCCCAGACGCAACCGCGGCAACCAATGTGTGTTTGTTTTGTGAAAACATGGCGGATGGAGATTTTTTTT
>NW_019182383.1:0-100 GCF_002260705.1 Seriola dumerili
TGTCCATTAAAGGCACAAAAAGCCCCCCCCAAAAAAAAAAAACTTTAACCAGTAGAAACATTGAAAGCTGTTTCAAATTAAAAGTAAATGTTTTAGCGAT
>NW_019182384.1:0-162 GCF_002260705.1 Seriola dumerili
TTTTTGAGTTGATTTATGGGGTGGCATGTAGTACAGTGGTTAGCGCTGTCACCTTGAAGTGAAAAGGTCGTTGGTTCAAACCCAGTCCATGGATCTCTCTGTGTATATTTTTTGACATTTTATGTCTTACTATACTGTGACATTTTTTGACATTTTATACAT
>NW_019182385.1:0-116 GCF_002260705.1 Seriola dumerili
TTACTATACTGTGTCGTTTCATTCCTTACCATACTATGAAATTTGTATGACCTTTCATGCCTGAATATACTATCACATTTTTTTCACATTTTATGCCATACTATACTATGACGTTT
>NW_019182386.1:0-163 GCF_002260705.1 Seriola dumerili
AAATCACAGCTCAGTCTTTGTCTTTCATTTATGTGTTTGCTGATTTTGTCAGAGGTGCCGTGGTCAGCGCTGTTGCCTCACAGTGGGAAGGTTCTGGGTTGTGTGTGTGGAGTTTTGCATGTTCTCCCTGCGCCTGCGGGGGTTCTCTCCAGGTTCTCCGTAT
>NW_019182387.1:0-116 GCF_002260705.1 Seriola dumerili
GTCAAGACAATGCTGGGTGAATTAGATTTACCAAAGGCCCATGTTAAAATTAAGGATTCAGGTGAAAATGGAGCAAAGTTCTCACAGAAAGTTTTTGCAACTATCAAGAAATCACT
>NW_019182388.1:0-138 GCF_002260705.1 Seriola dumerili
ACCTCAGGAAGCTGTTTATATATTTATTTGTTGTATCCAGTCTCTCATCTGTACGAGGCCACATCACTGTGTCTACATCACACCTGATGTCTCCCCCTCTGAGACGCAGAGGGAAAGCTCTCTTGTCCTGCCTCCCCC
>NW_019182389.1:0-1113 GCF_002260705.1 Seriola dumerili
ACGCTCGTAACTTTGACCATGTTTGTTATTGTAACCGTGACGACAAAGGACCTCTGACCTTAACAAGCCCCAAACTGCGATCGTTCCATGAACCTGAGCAAGTTGTTTTTGTTTTCTAAACCAAACACCAAACTACGGGTCGTATCAGAGGGTCCTGCTGTACACGGTCGTTCAGGTTGGAGGACTCGTTGGTTTCGGTCGATGCCAAGAGGCTGAATATCGAGGTGTTGTGGTGAATTTCAGGACAGTCCTCCATCCTCCTATATAGTTGTTCACCCTTTACTACCGATGTGTTACTCTACACACGGGCCGCTCTCTATTAAACCGTCTGTCGGTCTCGGCTGCTATTTTATCTCTGCCTCAGCGGACCACAATCATCCGCAGACATTGATGCAAAGGTCAGAGGTTTTTTTTTTCTTTTTTCCTCTGCCATAGTGTGACCTTTCTTTGAACGTCCACCAACACAGCTAAAGGCTTTAAGGTTGTCCAAAGTTCAAGGTTGGCGTAGAGCGTTTGAGAATCGTCCGTCTGCTCAGATTCACCTCAAGATTTTAGAAAAAGGAAACGGTCAAGGAGGAAATTTCACCCGACTGAGCTCAGTCATTCAAATATACAGTCAAGAGGCCTGAATGATGTTGAATCAGTCATGTAAACTCTGTTTGTTCGGGCATGTAAATACTCTGAAGTGTGTTAACTTGTCCTCTTTAAATGTGCTCCTCACACACCTGAGAGGCTCCCTCGACCGTTAATATACGACAGTGTGTGAAAGCCAACGTTTATATATCGCAGGAGTTTGAATTTAAAAGGCAGGCTGCTTTTCTGCAGCATGAGGCTAAAATTTTGTCCTAATAATGACACTGCTGATTTCGGAGCACCTTCCTATTGCAGCCCATCCACTTTCTGTGGTGCGGCCGCTCTGAGCGAGCGAAGCCCTGTTTCCTCTCAACAGACGAGACAGAAGAGGCGAGAGCACGCGTCCTTTTAACGTTCAAAAAGGGTCCTGATGATAAATAAAAAGGCCCGTCTCTGCTGCCGGAACAAAGGGAGACATGCTCGAGGCAGGCGGTCTGATTGCTTAGCGCTGTGTGTGTGTGTGTGTGTGTGTGTGTGTGT
>NW_019182390.1:0-105 GCF_002260705.1 Seriola dumerili
GTTTATGACCTAAATACTGTAAGATGGAACTTTATATTTAAAAAAAAAAATTTTATTTAGTATCTTTCATCCATGCCCATGGTGATGGAAAAAGAAAAGAATGAT
>NW_019182391.1:0-395 GCF_002260705.1 Seriola dumerili
TGATCTGCCGCCGGATGCGGTGGCACGCACCGGAGGCTGAGGCTGGTGGATCGTTTGAGGTATTTGCTCCTGTCATAATTACTATGACCACTAGATTTCTCCTAGCAACAAAACTGAACTATGGGTCATAATAAGCTGCTGATCAGACCACCTGTGAGCTTGTTTTTTACAGGAGGACAGTCTCGAAATGCATGTAACACTGCCAGATAATGTGAAATAAGATATTTTCTATCTTGAAGATGACTTAAGTAAAAACAACCTAAAACTGTAAGATTTCTAATATGGTGGATATGATTAGGCTACAGCATATGTGTAAAAATCTATTCAAATAAAAAATTGTACCGAATAAAATTTAATCTCAAATCAAAAAGAAGATCAAAAAGAAAAACCACATC
>NW_019182392.1:0-696 GCF_002260705.1 Seriola dumerili
GAGCAGCAGGATGCAGCAGATCATCTTCTCCCTGTGAGACAGAGAGACACCCACCTCATCAAGTTTCTTCATACAAATCTAATCCAGGATGAACACAACGATAACATCAACTCTGTATTTAGACCTTACCTTGTGTATTTTCTGTCGTAGTGAAGGTTGACGGGTTGAGAGACTCCCTTCGTTCTCAATCATCAGTTGCACGGGCTCTGTGAAGCTGGCTCACCTGGCTCTTTAATAAAGAGCAACAAGGGGGCGGGGCAGCGGCACCTGCTTCTTTTTCGGTTTTTGTTATTCGGCTTTTATCGGTAACCGAGATTTTAAAGTGGCACGAGAGCCCGTGTATCCGTGGCTCGTGAATTTCTCTGTACAGGTGAGAGCCGGTGTATTGTCGCTCGTGGATTTCTCCGTACAGGTGAAAGCCGGTGTGTCCGCGTGCTACGAGCCTATCTTCGGGAAAGCTACGAGCCCATGTGTCCGCGAGCTGCTAGCATATCTCCCGGAAAGCTACGGGCTCGTGTGTCCGCGAGCTGAGAGCCGCGAACCCGTGTGTCCGCTTGTCACGAGCGTATCTCCGGGAAAGCTACGAGCCCGTGTGTCCGCGCGCTGAGTGCATATCTCCCGGAAAGCTACGAGCCCGTGTGTCCGCGTGCTAAGAGCCGGGAGCTGAGAGCCCGTGTGTCGGTGGTTCGTCAATAT
>NW_019182393.1:0-557 GCF_002260705.1 Seriola dumerili
TTTTCATGTCTGTGTCATATTCAGATTCAACCTAGACATAGAAACTATAGTGAAGGTGTCGGTTTTATGTAATGTTGCTGGTATGATGTCACTGTGACATCATCGGGTCTTATCTCTGTCTGTTTCTGCTGGAGAAGTGTCACACGTGAAAATAGGCGAGAGGCCAAATCTCTAGATCACGTGACACAGCCGTGAGGCGTGAGACGCAGTGAGTCCTCTCTAAGCTGTTACAGTGAAGCTGAAAATCAAGGCGTTCTGCAGCCGCCACACATCAGCGTACTCCTGGTCTTACACTGAGGCAGCAGCATCAAACAACTCAGTCTTTCACATTAACACTGTGCTGCTTTCAATCTTTGGTCAGCTAATCAGCTTCCTTCATACTCTGACTGTCCACTTCCAAGGTTATAATCTCAGTGGAAACGTCTCCATCGACCTCTGACATGTCTACAGGTGGTCAGTAGAGATCAGTAATTGTACAGACTGAAATACATGTGTCCACTCTTTGTGTGAGCTGGCTGCTGGTTTTTATTTTCTTCTACTCTTTGTTTTTGTTTTTG
>NW_019182394.1:0-154 GCF_002260705.1 Seriola dumerili
TTTTTTAATTGATTAATCCAATTAAAAGGAACTATGTGGATACTAGGGTAGGATTCATGACTGGTGGTTTGCTTCTGCACAGTTGCATCTTAAAATCCCATTTGTCTTGCTTTCACTGTTTTGATTTATTTATTTTTTATTATCAAAGTCCATT
>NW_019182395.1:0-2947 GCF_002260705.1 Seriola dumerili
TACTCAGCGTGACGAGCCGAGTACGTAGACACAAAATTTTTGGACTTTCAATAAAATTTTTCATTTGAGATTAAAACACAGAATTTAACGGTGTGGCACGGCAGCTTTTTATGCCTTTATTTGACAGGACAGGAGAGAGACAGGAAATGGGGAGGCAGAGAGGGGGAATGACATGCAGTAAAGGCCGTCCGATGCAGGACTCAAACCGGGGGCCACAAAACATCTCCGTATAGTATGGCAGAAAAATGTCAAAAAGCGTCATAGTATGTCAAGTCATGAACCGAAATAATACAATTAGCCATATAAATGCCAAAAAACGTCATAGTAATAGAGCATAAAATGTCAAAAATACATCAAAGCATATTAAGTATAAAAGGTCATGAAAAAAGTCACAGAATTCAAGGCATGAGCGAAATAATATAATTAGCCATAAAAATGCAAAAAAAAGTCATAGTACAGTAAGCAAAAATGTCAAAAAACGTCATATATGTATGGCATAAAATGTCAAAAATACATCATAGTATATTAAGGCATGGAAATTTCATAAAAATGTTATAGTATGGTTCAGGCATCAGATGACATAATGTAATTAAAGTAATATTTCTTTTTATGCTTTATTTGAATAGGACAGGAGAGAGACAGGAAATGGGGAGGAAGAGAAGGGAATGACATGCAGGTAAAAGCTGTCGGATGCGGGACTCGAACCGTGGCCGACTGCAGCGAGGACTGTAGCCTCATACATAGAGAGCCTGCTTAGACCACTACGCCACACGACACAAAAGCACATGTATGTAATTAGCCATAGAAATCGCACAAAAGATCTTAGTGTAGAGGCAGAAAAATGTCAAAAAAACATGTATAGTATGGAATAAAATGTCAAAATACATCATAGTATGTTAAGCATGAAAAGTCATAAAATTGTAATGTTTGTCAAGGAATGAGACAACATAATATATTTAGGCATAAAAATGCCAAAAAAGATTTTAGTATAGTATGGCATAAAATGTCAAAAATTCATCATAGTATAATAAGGCATGAAAGTTCATAAAAAGTATAGTATGGTCAGGCATCAGACGACATAATGCAATTAAAGTATATTTCTTTTGGCTTTTATTGCCTTTATTTGACAGGACAGGAGAGAGACAGGAAATGGGGAATGACATGCAGTAAAGACTGTCGGATGCGGGACTCGAACCTGGGCCGACTGCAGCGAGGACTGTAGCCTCTATACATGGAGAGCCTGCTTAGACCACTACGCCACACGACCATCAACATGATGTAATTAGCCATGGAAATGCCAAAAAAAGATCTTAGTATAGTATGGCATAAAATGTCAAAAATGCATCATAGTATGTTAAGGCATGAAAGGTTATGAAATCGTAATGTTTGTCAAGGAATGAGACAACGTAATATAATTTGTCATAAAAATGCCAAAAAAGATTTTAGTATAGTATGGCAGAAAAATGTCAAAAAACATCATAGTATAGTATGGCATAAAATGTCAAAAATACATAAAAGCATAAAAGGTCATGAAAACTCATAGTATGTCAAGGAATGAGACGAAATAATATAATTAGCCATAAAAATGCCAAAAAAGATCTTAGTATAGTATGGCATAAAATGTCAAAAATACATCATAGTATTTAAGGCATGAAAGTTCTTAAAAACGTTATAGTATGGTCAGGCATCAGACGACAAAGTAATTAAAGTATATTTCTTTTGGCTTTTTATGCTTTATTTGACAGGAAGGAGAGAGACAGGAAATGGGGAGGCAGAGAGGGGGAATGACATGCAGTAAAGGCTGTCGGATGCGAGGACTCGACCGGGGCCGAGCTGCGGCTGTCAAAAATACATCATAGTATATTAAGGCATGAAATTTCATAAAAACGTTATAGTATGGTCAGGCATCAGACGACATAATATGTAATTAAAGTATATTTCTTTTGGCCTTTTTATGACTGGACAGGAGAGAGACAGGAAATGGGGAGGCAGAGAGAGGGAATGACATGCAGTAAAAGCTGTCGGATGCGGGACTCGAACCGGGGCCGACTGCAGCGAGGACTGTAGCCTCTATACATGGAGAGCCTGCTTAGACCACTACGCCACAGGACACGCCAACATGATGTAATTAGCCTTAGAAATGCCAAAAAAAGATCTTAGTATAGTATGGCAGAAAAATGTCAAAAACATCATAGTATAGTATGGCATAAAATGTCAAAAATACATCAAAGCATATTAAGTCATAAAAGGTCATGAAAAAGTCACAGAATGTCAAGGCATGAGACGATTAAGTTACAGAATGCAGAAAAATGTCAAAAAACGTCATAGTATAGTATGGCTAAAATAGTCAAAAATACATCATAGTAGATTAAAAACATAAAGAGTAATAAACACGTCATAATATGTCAAGGCATGAGGCCGAAATAATATAATTAGGCATAAAAATGCCAAAAAAGATCTTAGTATAGTATGGCATAAAATGTCAAAAATACATCATAGTATATTAAGGCATGAAATTCATATAAAAACTTTATAGTATGGTTAGGCATCAGATGACATAATGTAATTAAAGTATATTTCTTTTTATGCATTTATTTGATAGACAGGAGAGAGAGCAGGAAATGGGTGGCAGAGGAAAGGGAATGACATGCAGTAAAAAGCTGTCAGATGCGGGACTCGAACCCGGTGACCGACTGCCAGCGAGGACTGTAGCCTCTATACATAAGAGCCTGCTTAGACCACTACGCCACACGACACCAGCAACATGAGATGTAGTATAATGCCATAGAGAATCCCACAAAAGATCTTAGTGTAGAAATCGGCAGACATAAAAGGTCATGAAAAAGTCACAGAATGTCAAGTCATGAGACGAAATAATATAATTAGCCATAAAAATGCCAAAAAAAGTCATAGTACAGTAAGGCAGAAAAATGTCAAAGTATAGTTT
>NW_019182395.1:3528-3762 GCF_002260705.1 Seriola dumerili
AAAGTTCTTAAAAACGTTATAGTATGGTCAGGCATCAGACGACAGAACGTAATTAAAGTATATTTCTTTTGGGCTTTTTATGCCTTTATTTGACAGGACAGGAGAGAGACAGAAAATGGGGAGGCAGAGAGGGGGAATGACATGCAGTAAAAGCTGTCGGATGCAGGACTCATGCGGGGCTGACTGCAGCGAGGACTGGAGAGCCTGCTTAGACCACTATGCCACACGACACGC
>NW_019182396.1:0-137 GCF_002260705.1 Seriola dumerili
AAAACTTCCTATAATGCTTTTATCACTGAGAACAAATACGTTATTAGTGAACGTTTTACTAATATGTTCAATATCAACATTTTTGCCAAATGCAATATCTGTAAATTAACCTTTCCTTATTATGTTATAGAATTACA
>NW_019182397.1:0-112 GCF_002260705.1 Seriola dumerili
CTGCACATCTACTTTCAGTTTCATTTACTTGTGTTATGTATGGAGAGATGAATGAAATGAAAGTGTCGTTTGCTTGTGTCTCCACCAGGTGGTGCTGTTCCTGTGTTACAGA
>NW_019182398.1:0-100 GCF_002260705.1 Seriola dumerili
TTATTATTATTATTATTATTATTATTATTATAACAACAGCTTTTTCAAATGACTTGATCTGCTCCTTTACATGCAGTAAAACATAATGGGGCAAAATATA
>NW_019182399.1:0-164 GCF_002260705.1 Seriola dumerili
AAATATAGTTTATAGTCAAACTATAAGAACATTGGACCTCTAGTTACCTCATCTTTCATCAAGATGCTGGTCAATCACCTTCAGTCTCAGGCACAGTATGTCACGTCACTGTTTTGGCCAATGCGTAGGACGCCCTATGAGGTGCAAGCAAAACAGGATTCTGA
>NW_019182400.1:0-109 GCF_002260705.1 Seriola dumerili
TCACCTTGCACTCCTGCAAAGCTTTCTCTGGTTGACGGTCAGCTTATCCACACCATAAACATTCCAGTAACACTGTCTCATTAATCCCAGTTATCACAAATGTCAGACC
>NW_019182401.1:0-103 GCF_002260705.1 Seriola dumerili
CTTTTGTTTATGGTGAACATGATAAATAAACCTGGTAAATGTTACCATTAGCATGGTCACAGTGAGTATGTTAGCATGCTGACATTAATATTTTGCTTAAAGC
>NW_019182402.1:0-119 GCF_002260705.1 Seriola dumerili
AAAAAAAAACAACAACTTACATTCCCACCATGTTTCTCTCTCTCTCTTTGATTTTCAGTATAGTATAGTATAGTAGTTCTGTATCTCCTATACTCTTTCTGATTTTCTGGATGTAAATT
>NW_019182403.1:0-110 GCF_002260705.1 Seriola dumerili
CTACACTCGTGCTGTACAGTATGCATGCGTGACGCCGCTGCTCTCTCTCTCTCTCTCATTTCCTTCCTATTTCTGTCTTTCTCTGACATCCCGCCCTGCCCACGCACATC
>NW_019182404.1:0-133 GCF_002260705.1 Seriola dumerili
CTGTACTGTACTGGCCATGCAGTTTGTGATGCAGGAAAGTCTCCAATTCTGAAACCTTTTTAAACTGCAAAAACAATATTGCAGTTCATGTTTGCCTGGAAATCGAGAGCCACGTGGATGGTGGGTCCGGGTG
>NW_019182405.1:0-147 GCF_002260705.1 Seriola dumerili
GGTTTGGGCATCTGGTTAGGATTCTACCTGGGTACCTTCCATTGGATGTCTTCCAGGCACGTCCAACTGGAGGCCCTGGGTTAGACCCAGAACACACTGGAGAGATTATATAACTCATCTGGCCTGGGAACATCTCGGGGTTCCTCC
>NW_019182406.1:0-102 GCF_002260705.1 Seriola dumerili
TAAGGCATAAAAGGTCATAAAAACATGATATTATGGTCAAGCATCAAATAACATAGTACAGTGAGGCATAAAAATGCCAAAAAACATCAAAGTTTAGTGTGG
>NW_019182407.1:0-196 GCF_002260705.1 Seriola dumerili
CGAAGAGGAAATAATGGCAGAGGTAGCACCAGCTCCAGCCGCCGCCCCGGCAAAGGCAGCCAAGAAGAAGGTTTCCAAACCGAAGAAGGTCGGCCCCAGCCTGAGTGAGCTGATCGTCAAAGCCGTGGCCGCATCCAAGGAGCGGAACGGCGTGTCAGCGGCCGCCCTCAAGAAGGCTCTGGCTGCCGGAGGCTAC
>NW_019182408.1:0-122 GCF_002260705.1 Seriola dumerili
GTTTAATGTTCTTGGCTTAAAGTCACGCAAAATAAAAGTCTACGAAATGTGTGATGAGCTTACAACACCGAAAAAGGGGAGTTTTTTTTTTTTTTCCATCTTAATTTGGTTCAACGTTTTTT
>NW_019182409.1:0-560 GCF_002260705.1 Seriola dumerili
GTTTGCTGCTACATTATTGTTTAAAATCTCATTTACAGAACTTTAAACTCTTCAGTCTGTGTGGAAGGTTTAGAGAAACTCTCCATCCTGTTCTTTGCTGCTGTAATGACAGTACCTGTCCTGCAGAGGTCAGTAAAGCTCTGCTCAGTTTTACACACTGCTGATGAATTTCCACTTTATATATGGACAGAGATTATTTCTCCACCATCACTTTAACCTGCTTTTTATGTCTTAGATGTTATTAATCTTAGTGTACTTTAGTTGGAACTGTGCAGCAGGAGACAGTGTCAGCTGGTTTTCAAGTGTCAGAGTGAACCAGTCTGTCTGTCACACTGCAGCAAAGGTTAAATGTGATCAGGGCGGCGTCACTTCTGAGGACGTTAAGGAGAATATTTCTGACACTACCTGTTAGAGAAGAGTTGTCAGCAGAGAAAGTGATCTGTGAGGAAACAGTGGTCGCTAGCAGGGATTCCCTCTCTGCATGTGGGACCTTCTGATAGGCTGAAGGTCAGAAATCCAGCTTGTGTATCAGCCTATGATCACAGCATTAAACTCTGTGT
>NW_019182410.1:0-162 GCF_002260705.1 Seriola dumerili
TTTTAATTCTTGATGGAAATTTCAAGAAAGTTTAGCTGCTTAATAGGTTTTCACTCTCACACGCCATGGATTGGTTATGCTATTAATAACTGGGAGGATCTTTATTTACATTATTTCAATGAATTGGGTTTTATTGTTGTCGAGGCTTTTTGAGCCTCGAAG
>NW_019182411.1:0-162 GCF_002260705.1 Seriola dumerili
GACCATAGGAGTTGAATTAATCAAGAGGTCACAACAGGCTTTGGTCCATAGGTTTTACTCAATGTCAAAAACAACTTCATTTCACTTCAACACTGGGCACAACAACTTTAAGTGGAAGTCTGCTGTAAATTGACCCATAGTCCTGTTGTACAAGCTCACCAC
>NW_019182412.1:0-113 GCF_002260705.1 Seriola dumerili
TTTTTTTCGATTGCATAAACACTACAATCAAAAGTATTAATTATATTTATTATTTATTATTATTTTTATATTATAATTATCAAAACCTGACACTCACCGAGCAAAACATCGGC
>NW_019182413.1:0-104 GCF_002260705.1 Seriola dumerili
TCTCTTTTTAGCTGGAATCTCTCATCACAGCTTCAATATATAACCCTCCATATCAAAAAAAAAATAATAACAGTATATCTATATTTTTTGTTTATAGTCAATAT
>NW_019182414.1:0-135 GCF_002260705.1 Seriola dumerili
TTATTTAATATTATTTATTAATTTAATTGCCCACTCATTTATGTGTGTTGTTTATATGTATATATTTTATACCCCTCGTTAAAATTTTAAACATTGGTATTAGGGGTGGGCGATATGACGATATTAGATCGTGAA
>NW_019182415.1:0-113 GCF_002260705.1 Seriola dumerili
GTGTAATGTGATTTGCTGTTCAGTGTGATTATCTTTCTTAATTACAATTATTTAAAAAGAGAAATGATCAGTACGGTTAAAATTGTAACAAAGAGCATGGGTATCATATGGAA
>NW_019182416.1:0-564 GCF_002260705.1 Seriola dumerili
TCATGATCAACAAATGAAAACAGAAACGTCAGGGTTTTAACTCCTGCTACATTATGTATTGTTGTGTTGTGTTTCTGTGAATGTCACTTTACATGCTATGCTGTCTCCCTGCTATTCCTCAGGTTCAACATAATGACGGTGATGATGATGAAGATGATGCATTGACCTACACCATGGTCAGAGTTCCCTCTACGCCACCGTAAACAACCCAAACACATGAGGCTGAACGTGCATCAGGGTCGTGCTTCTGTTTATGGGCCAAGTTCTTCATAAAGCATAATTCCAGCTTTAGAGATGTCTGTGCTTTAGTTGCTTTGTTGCTGAGGTGAAGTAAATGATTAGTTTTATTGGTCAAGCAG
Organism: Seriola dumerili; assembly: GCF_002260705.1. Taxonomy (NCBI): domain Eukaryota; kingdom Metazoa; phylum Chordata; class Actinopteri; order Carangiformes; family Carangidae; genus Seriola; species Seriola dumerili. The sequence goes on from NW_019182416.1 coordinate 360, forward strand.
TATGCAACCGGTGAAGGAAACATGCTAGGTGACTTACCTTGTCGTTAACTTCTTGTTGTTATTTAGCATGATGTTACCTGGTGATCCTACCTAGAAGTTAGAGTTGAAAAAGTAGGAAAGGTCTTATATTTGAGAGGTTACATCTTTACAAAGTCAGATATTAGAATGTTGCATTATGGGTTGTTTGTAGCCTTAATGTTGCTAG
>NW_019182417.1:0-1929 GCF_002260705.1 Seriola dumerili
TATTACAGCGCTGTATTTGCTGGGTGTGTAAATAAGCAAATGTTTTACTGACTAGTTCATCATATCAACTGAAAAGGTGATAATACACTAGTGTTTTGTTTACAGCTTGTTTCGCTTGCCTCCAGGTAGCCAAAAAATGAAATAAAAAAATAGAAATGTGAATTACTGTAGTTACCGTCATGTGAAGAACTATGATAATGTGGTGTAAAGAGAGTGAAATACCTTGCTTCATTTCCACATTGCTGCAAAGCATTCCCCACGCTGTAGTCCTCCTGATCAAGAATCTGCATCCCATCTCTTACTTTCCAGAGAAGTGACTGTCCTGAACAGGAAATGACAAACAATCACTGATCAGCAGGTTCGTACCATTAAGTTGATGTTGCAGTATAGTAGCCCATATACTGTCCTTATGGATCCTACTGTCAGTTCTATCAGATCTGGGGAGGAAATTAAAAGATAACACAATCTGACATGTTACCTTGCGATTTGTCACCATTCTCTTTTTTCTCACCATTTCTCACATTGTGACAACTTGACAATAATATTTTTGGCCCTGAGACATATCTCCAGGTAATTGGTTCCTCACCTCTCACCTAATGGGAGGTGTGAGCTGTCCTGCCACCGCATGCTCATAAGTTTAAGGTGAGCTGCTGCTGCTGCAGGTCAGGAGCACCTAATGTCCTCAGATTTAAAGCAGAGGGGGTCCAGCTGCTTATTGTCTGTCCGCGAGACAACAATGGGAGTGACAGCCAGTAATGGGACTAAAATTTATTTCATTATAAAATGATCTTGTCCTGACTGTGTTTGTTTCAGTTTCATACCAATATTAATGTTGATAACTAATGCTCATCTTTAAATGGGTGAGCATTAGTATCATCAATTCTATTTTTCACTGGAAAATAGAAGTGAAATCTGTAATTCGTTTCATTATGAAATTATTTGATTAATCAATTAAAAAGAAAAAAATCAATAACAATTCTGAATATAAAGAAAAGAAAAATAGAATTTCAATGCCTATTCAGGTGATAATCTAAAACTTACATTAATTGATGGCCTTTAACCAAAAGCACACACTGTCTGCTGTTTATAATTAACACATGTTCAAACTGCAGTTTCAATCTTAATTCAATTATAAGTGCAATCTTATTTGTAGCAATAGCTGGGATTGGTTTTGACTCAGACGTAGCTGCGAATTCACCGTGTTTTCCACTTTCCTTTTTCATTAGATTGCTTTTTTGCAAGAGCAGAGACAGGCACTGAGACATTACCACTGCAAGAGGAGTCTTCAAAAATCTATCCAGTGAGAGTTTCCTGAGAGGGAGACTTAGTCATATTCTGTCTCCAGAATTTGTTTTGAAAATTCAGGGCAGGAAGCAGGATCTGATCAGACCTTTGGCAAATGGGTGTGAATGGTGTTCTACTCTTATTCTGGAACTCGAGCAATGCTTGGATTGAATAATGCATTAGCTGTCAACAGGATGATGCGATAGAAACCACAGTCAGCCAAAGTCATGTCTGGTAGGTTACCAGCCTGATTCAACCTTACTGAATGTCACTTGTTGCAAGCAAGTGAGACATGCCTTTTTTTAATGCATTACTTTCTACACACAGGGAGGTGCAGATTAGGATTGCTGTCGTTTCAGAATTAGCATTTCCGCAATTTTTGCCGAGTTACATAATTTTTGATGTTTTTGTTTTTTTGCTTTTGTTTATGAAAGTATTTAACATAAAAGAACAGGGGAATGAAGTGAGGTGGTCATATGTACATGTCCATACAGTGGGTGTGAATGTTCTATACTCCCCAGTCATGTGTGGATGAAATAACTGAAACCCCTGATTTCATGTAGCAGTAGTTTTGTGCAGGTCTATCAATTTCAAATATTGGTTATCGATCTCCTTGATTACTAATAATCAGAATCAGCCTTATAT
>NW_019182418.1:0-228 GCF_002260705.1 Seriola dumerili
TAAATATATTCAGTTTATTATCATAAATGACAAAAAAAAAGCAGCAAATCCTCACAATCGTGAAGCTAGAACAAGAAAACATTTTGCATATTTGCTTGAAAAAAACACAAACGATGATTCAATTATTAAAATAATTAATTAGATTAATTTTATATTGATTATATTGATGATTAATGAAATAATTGCTATAGAAATCTGTTTTGATATCGCTTCAAACATTGAGTGTGT
>NW_019182419.1:0-113 GCF_002260705.1 Seriola dumerili
CAGTGATGGTGTTGTGTGTGGTGATGGTGTGTGTGTGTGTGGTGGTGGTGTGTGCGTGGGCGTGGGCACGGGCGCGCATGTATATTTGAAAAAAATACGGTCATACGTAACAC
>NW_019182420.1:0-114 GCF_002260705.1 Seriola dumerili
GTTGTTATTTGATATTTATCAATTTTCAACGCGGTTGCACTTTCTGTCTTTCTTTTTTTTTTTTTTTAAAGTTGCATGTGACTGAGAAAACTCATTTATCAATCATGTTATCAA
>NW_019182421.1:0-118 GCF_002260705.1 Seriola dumerili
CAATAAAGTTCTGGAATCATCGGAGAACATAACTGAACCAGTGCATGTTCAACAGGAAACCTACTATTCCATATAGCTATGGTGTTTTTAACATTCCTGCTCAGCCAGCATGGACAGA
>NW_019182422.1:0-141 GCF_002260705.1 Seriola dumerili
TCTGTTTTCATTAGTCATGGCTACAGTAGACATGATAACATTAGCTAACTCACATGTTTCTGATATTATGAATGTGTTGCATAAATGTTGCTATTGCTAGCAGGCTAACTGTCAGCATTGCTGTGGAGCATATCACAGCTA
>NW_019182423.1:0-108 GCF_002260705.1 Seriola dumerili
TCTGTGCTCTGTCAAACGTTACACTTTACCTCCAGTTTTCATATAACAACAATCTCGGCTTTTTTTCGAGGATTCTATCATATGTGTTTAGGGAAAAAAAAAACTCAT
>NW_019182424.1:0-115 GCF_002260705.1 Seriola dumerili
TTACAATCCATGATCCAAATGCCAAGAAATTCAAAACACAGCGCTTGAACCTGCTATCATTGTCAGTTTGATTGATGGGTGTTTTTAATGCAGACACAAACACTACACACTAACC
>NW_019182425.1:0-117 GCF_002260705.1 Seriola dumerili
GTGGTCTTCTAGGTTTTGCTCAGTAGCAGTAATAGTTTTCTTTTGTGTTTATAATCATCCTTTTTACATCACAATTTTAAAAAAATCACATTAGAAATTAAATGATATTCACAGGTA
>NW_019182426.1:0-141 GCF_002260705.1 Seriola dumerili
TAGAATTCAAAATTAGAGATAGATAGTATAAATGTAATTAAATTTATAAAATTTTAAAATGTTATTAAAGTTACATTTGTTAAATTTGTTGTTTTTAGAATAGAGAATTTTTATTAAATAAAATAAATATTATGGTATATG
>NW_019182427.1:0-134 GCF_002260705.1 Seriola dumerili
TCATAAAGCTGTTGGTGTGTTGTAATCTGTTCTGTGACTCACCTTTAACAGTCTGTGTTTCTGTGTCCAGGTGCTGGCCAGACAAAGGGTCTATAATTGGTACAGGTGGGACAAGGACAGCCCTTTAACTTCAA
>NW_019182428.1:0-107 GCF_002260705.1 Seriola dumerili
ATTTTTCAACATTTTAATCAGTTTCTCAGGAAATATTTGAATCTTGATATAAAAAAATCTGATGTATCATTATTATTATTAATTATTATTATTATTATTATTATTAT
>NW_019182429.1:0-112 GCF_002260705.1 Seriola dumerili
TGTATGCTGCAAGAGGGTAAGAGTCTGTTAATTCCTGTTACTCGAGGACTGTCACTTGTCTTGTGGATTCTTGTGAATGTAGACACTTGACAGCAAATACAGTCCGGCCATG
>NW_019182430.1:0-459 GCF_002260705.1 Seriola dumerili
TCCACAGCATCCATCTCCTTTAGTAAATAACATATTTACTCAGTTGAACCACGATACCAAACAATACTTCTAGGCGATTTAATGTTAACCTGTTTAACATGGAAAGCAGTACAATGCTACGCTAAACAGTACGGTATCAAAGCACATTAACATGATAGGCTAGGCTAACCAGCAGGCCGCTAAATAGCGTTACACATCATGTCTTTTTACACTACAACAATTAGTTACAGCACGGAAAACAAGGCACACTCTTATTTACCTTTAGTAAATAACACACAAGTTATTATCAGGACCACGATTAGTCGACCCGGATGATAAAACTTAAATGCTCTCCACACGCGAAGCCTTTCTCCACGTTCTCCGGACACCAATACCTCTGTCTCTCATCTAGTGTTCCCAACTCTACTCAGCACTACTTGATCCCGCTCCTAACCAAAAGAAGGGCTTGGATTGGCTGCT
>NW_019182431.1:0-119 GCF_002260705.1 Seriola dumerili
GGCAATGAATACAATGACATAGTATATTAAGGCAAAAAATGGTCATAGTATAGTATGGCATAAAAATGTGAAAAACTTCGTAGTATAGTATGGCATAAAAATTTCAAAAAAACATCATA
>NW_019182432.1:0-129 GCF_002260705.1 Seriola dumerili
TGTCCTGTTAATTAGGTAGGCGGTCCTAAATCAGTCTAAGTCTAAGACTCAGTCTAGATTGGTTATAGTGATGTGATCGATGGGATGGTTCTACTACTACTGCCTTGACAAAGGAACTTTCCAGCGACT
>NW_019182433.1:0-187 GCF_002260705.1 Seriola dumerili
AAAAACAAACAAACGACTAGTCTCACCATTGCGCGACTGGTCTTACTCCTGCTGTCGACGGGCTTTCACCCTGTTACGAGGTCTATTGGTTGAACGACAAGACATGTTGTTTTCAAGTTAAATTGTCCAGGTAGTGTGTGATGAGAAAATTGTACTTTTTACTTTAACTTTGTTCCTGAAAATATGT
>NW_019182434.1:0-104 GCF_002260705.1 Seriola dumerili
GCTTAATTGACAGACTTACTTTCCACTATGAGCCAACAATGGGAAAAAATTAGTTTTAATACAACATTATCCATCCATCCATTTTCTACCGCTTATCCTCTAGT
>NW_019182435.1:0-182 GCF_002260705.1 Seriola dumerili
CCACCACCACCCCCACCTCCTTCCCTCGCTCCCTTCTCCCATCATTCTTTTCTTCCCTCTGTCCCCTCCCATCTCCGTTCTGAAACCTCCCCATCGCTGGGGAGGAAAAACCTCTCCTCTCTCACCTGCTGAAACCTCCCTGAGCCCTTCCTCCTCCTCCTCCTCTCCCTCTCTCCTCTCCC
>NW_019182436.1:0-111 GCF_002260705.1 Seriola dumerili
TCCCACTTCAAGAAAGGCTTCAGCTAATCGGCTATTCTGGTTAAAATCTATATAATCCAATATACTACTCACTGGTGGTTGGTGATCTGCATGGATGAATTGTCCAATGCC
>NW_019182437.1:0-141 GCF_002260705.1 Seriola dumerili
TTTTTAAAAATATAATTCATATAATATTGCATCTGCCGGCGTATTCTGTGTTATTTAATAGCGTATTATGACTGGCTGGTGTGTCATCAGTCACCAAAGTATTAAACTTGCTCCACGTCACATGAATGTGTCCCACGGTAA
>NW_019182438.1:0-100 GCF_002260705.1 Seriola dumerili
AGTATTTTTGCAAAGTTTAAAGCATGTCTGGAGAGGAACCTTAAAACTTGTCATACAAGACAACTGACAAACCTAACCAGATATTAAAACCTGTGCCGTT
>NW_019182439.1:0-132 GCF_002260705.1 Seriola dumerili
TCAGCATTACAACATAAATGTGTATTTTTTCTGTTAAAAGCATCAGCCTGATGCTATTTCAGCTGCTTCTCCTTGACTCAGGAGGCAGAGAAAGTTGAGACTCTCAGAGTCCACCTGAGCGTCGAGACAGAA
>NW_019182440.1:0-129 GCF_002260705.1 Seriola dumerili
GGTCCACCACCTTCAGGCATGTATTTGAATTTGTGTGATCCCTGTGTGGTTTTTTGTGTGTTGGTGAGGTAGCTCTATATCTAAAGCACACCACCATTACAGATTCATGTGTACAACTCTGGAATAAGA
>NW_019182441.1:0-113 GCF_002260705.1 Seriola dumerili
AGGAAAGTTTGCCTGTGTGTCACGGTGCATCAGTAACAGGCAGCCTGTGGCATCAGAGCCTGGGTCACACCAGAAAATTAAAGGAACTCAAAAATCTGGTAAATGGAGTGGAT
>NW_019182442.1:0-102 GCF_002260705.1 Seriola dumerili
ACTGGTATGAGCGCTCCACCTTTAGAGCCCTCACATGTCAACCAAAAATCTGAGTCATACCCGATTCCACAATCACACATTTCCAAATCCTCTGTGTAGGCT
>NW_019182443.1:0-112 GCF_002260705.1 Seriola dumerili
TGTTTGATATTACAAACCTAGTTTGATCTTGTTGTTTAAAACTGAGTGACAAAAGGTCGGGCAACGCAAGGATACTAGATTATAGTACAATAGGTGTAGCATAGATAGATAG
>NW_019182444.1:0-163 GCF_002260705.1 Seriola dumerili
TCAGCAGAATAGTGTATCAATAATCAAAACATTGCTCCAAGTGGTATTTTAAGGTTAGTTTCCTAGAGTCTACATTTACTTTCTACATCTTCATGGTATAAATTCATAATACAAAGATTGTGAATAGATTTACAGATGCCTCTATAATTCATTTTTGTTGCAG
>NW_019182445.1:0-247 GCF_002260705.1 Seriola dumerili
GACGTTTTTTTATGCCTTACTATACTATGACGTTTTTATTCAATTTTTATGCCTTACTATACTATGAGACTTTTGTGACATTTTTATGCCTTACTATAGTATGACTTATTTATGAGGTTTTTTTTAGATGTTTTTATGACATTTTTATTCCTTACTATACTACGATATTTTTATGACATACTTTATGCCTTACTATATTATGACATTTCTATGACTTTTTTTTTGCCTTACTATACTATGATGTTTT
>NW_019182446.1:0-565 GCF_002260705.1 Seriola dumerili
CACGTGAAAGGTTTCGCTGTGTCACAACTGTGACTTTGATGATTCAGAGTAGGCCGCTTCAGTAACACAATTTAAAGTAGCCTACTATGCAGAGCTAGTCAGTGTGACTTTGAAGTTTAACAATCAAAATTCAGGGTGAATTAGTCTTTGTTTTTTGTAGTTTGGTATTCATTTTGCATGTGTTTTTATTTATTAATTGCATGGGTTGTTCTTGTTTTTTCATGCACTTCCAATGAGTCTTTCTAAATAAAAAATCTAAATAAATCAAACTTTTAACTGCAAATTTGAGTATGGAAAGCCTCTACTTTTGTCATGTTAATATTAAAATATAATGTGGTTGAAGGTTAAGAGTTCCAAGACTATCGACATCAGCACAAAGTGGGGGTTGAGGTGTTTCTTCATCTAAGCTGTGCACGTGTTTTCAGAGTGTGGGCGTGTATTTTTCAGTGCACCTGGAAGTTGTTGTCATTGGTCATCAAAAAAATGCACTGCTTTCAGATTGGCCATTTTGAAGGTGTGGCTGTGGTTAGTCAGTGCTCCTCCTTTACACTATCGCCAAACCACA
>NW_019182447.1:0-148 GCF_002260705.1 Seriola dumerili
AAGAAAAAAAGGAGGGACATTAAACCAGAATTAAATAAAATATGAAACACAACAATATGCAGTCGAAACCAAGTTAACCTGAAAAATGTACACTAGCTACTGCAGGTGGAGGAATAGTCCACGGTGGACAGAGTTAAAAATATCCTTC
>NW_019182448.1:0-146 GCF_002260705.1 Seriola dumerili
CAAAGAGCAGCTTGACACAACATAACTGGGAAGACAGCTCCTCACACCAGACATCCCAAGAATACGTCTGCGCTGAAACAGTTCTACAAGGAATCCAGAATTCCTCTTGAGCATTGTGCAGGTCTGATCAGCAGCTACTGCAAGTG
>NW_019182449.1:0-169 GCF_002260705.1 Seriola dumerili
GAACCAACTCACTGCTCCTCCACTCAGGAAAAACATATTTCCAGTTGTTGAGCGACGGTCATCCTGATCTCCGGCCCAATCAGCATCTGAGAAACCAATCAAAGTTCCTGACTCTGACTGCTCATACTTGAGGGCAAGATTCACTGTACCCTTCAAGTATCGAAGAATT
>NW_019182450.1:0-256 GCF_002260705.1 Seriola dumerili
TTCACTGATTTTATACCAACTTTGCATTAAATCATTAAAGCAACAACTCCTACTGAATATAAAAAGCCTTGTACATGTAGCGTTAACGCTATATTTAATGATTTACTCTCGTTGAAATGGGGCACCAGTCCTCTAGGAGGACAACAATGAATTACTTCATTGCCAAATTTATCAATCTCATATCGGAAGCCATGACTTCTCGATTCAATGGATCTCCAGTCTCTACGTCAAAAGAATACGACAGGACAACAACTGG
>NW_019182450.1:620-789 GCF_002260705.1 Seriola dumerili
AGGTGGATTCTCCTGGAGGCCGTGTCCCGTTATCACGATGACGGATTCTGCCGGTGTCTCAGCGGTTCAGCTCTGGTGGAGTTTGCCAGGAGACTTTCTGTCTCGGGAACTCTTGGTTTCTGCTCGGCTCCTCTGCAGGCGGTCGTGCAGATGTTATCTGCCTGCGTCT
>NW_019182451.1:0-113 GCF_002260705.1 Seriola dumerili
CCTGTGAAATAGCTATTTAAGAAAAGACCAGGTAGTTGATTCTCTGTGATTCTGATCGGAAAATATCAGGTATAAAGCCCTGTGATTCTCAACAGAAAAGACCAGGTATATAT
>NW_019182452.1:0-119 GCF_002260705.1 Seriola dumerili
TAATGAAACCATTAGCAGCTAAAGAGCCAGATGTTTGTGGTGATGGAAACCAAAACAGAGGAAAATGAGAGTGAACATTGGTGTCCAAGAACAAATGCAAACATAGGCTATACCATGTA
>NW_019182453.1:0-143 GCF_002260705.1 Seriola dumerili
TGGGGATTGACTCACTGTTGGAGCCAGACATGGTCATTACAGGAACTGCATTTTTCAGCCCCAGAGGTTGCCACTTGGGCCCACTGCTGTTGGTACAGCATTACTGTAACTGTGACAACCAAGGTAAGCCTGCTGCCATAGGG
>NW_019182454.1:0-153 GCF_002260705.1 Seriola dumerili
AAATTCATAAAAAAGTCATAGTATAATAAGGCATGAAAAGGTCAGTGTAGTAAGGCATAACAGGTCATAAAAACGTTATAGTACAGTAAGGCATAAGAAGTCAGTGTAATAAGCCATAAAAAGTCATAGTGTAATAAGGCATAAAAACGTCAT
>NW_019182455.1:0-109 GCF_002260705.1 Seriola dumerili
ACACTGATGTCACGATGTACGAGCCTCGCTCGCCGCCGCTGCTGCCACCGCCGCCACCGCCGCCACCGCCGCCACCGTTGCCACCGCCGCCCTCTCCACCCTTTGGCTC
>NW_019182456.1:0-137 GCF_002260705.1 Seriola dumerili
TGAATGCTACTTTGTACTTCCACTCCACTACATTTGAGGAAAATATTGCACTCTCTACTCCGCTACATTTATTTGACACCTTAAGTTTGGATACTATCTACTTTTAAGATGAAGATTTTACACAATGGATAATATAA
>NW_019182457.1:0-140 GCF_002260705.1 Seriola dumerili
TCAGAGCTTTCAACCACATTTCAGTCCATTAGCAGACCTGTTGAGCTTAGATTGATTTATTATATATATATTTTTTTTAAATTACAAAAATCATACTCAGTAAGAATTGTCCTTTAAATTAACCAGATTTAACTGTTTTC
>NW_019182458.1:0-152 GCF_002260705.1 Seriola dumerili
TTGTATTTTCTTTTAACAGAAAACATAATATTTGACATATTAAATATCACATTTACACTAGATCAAAGCACATGTTATCGGAATTCAAGTTGTTTTGAATTCAGTGGTACCGTTTTTTGAGAGAGATCCATTTCTATATAATACCATATTTA
>NW_019182459.1:0-101 GCF_002260705.1 Seriola dumerili
GTGGTTGAATAAAATACTCAGGCTACTGGGTAATAGTTATAAAAAAAAATAAATAAATAAAAAAAAAAAAACGGGGATTTTATGTGATGAATCCCTCAGTC
>NW_019182460.1:0-128 GCF_002260705.1 Seriola dumerili
GTATGGCATAAAAACGTCATAGTATAGTATGGTAAAAAAAATTGTCTAAAAATGTCATTTTATAGTAAGGCATAAAAATGTCAAAATATTTCATAGTATAGTATGGCATAAAAATGTTATCATATAGT
>NW_019182461.1:0-139 GCF_002260705.1 Seriola dumerili
ATATTATTGTATTTAATTTTTTATTTAAGTATTTTCTCAATGTTATGAAAAATATCACATACGGTGGGAAATATCACAAGAACAACAAAATAACATGTAGGTCGAACCAAAAAAGAGCTCGCTTTCAGGCAGACAGGTG
>NW_019182462.1:0-132 GCF_002260705.1 Seriola dumerili
ACATTTTGCATTTTTATGCCTCAGTCACTTTTTTTTTTTTAAATTTATTTTATTTTTTTTACAGAATATGGATTTGAAAGTTAATTTTTAAAAAAAAATAATGATAATAAAATATCCATCACAAATTGCCAG
>NW_019182463.1:0-147 GCF_002260705.1 Seriola dumerili
CTTTATTATTTCTTCTTAAATCATTGTTTCTTTTTTTCTCTTTTTCTTCTTTTTGTTACTTTTTTGTTTATTTTTTTTCTTATTTTTTTATATATATACATATTATATTATATTATATTATTATTATCTTCTTATCTTTCAGAATTT
>NW_019182464.1:0-316 GCF_002260705.1 Seriola dumerili
GTCGTGCATTTGGGTTCGAGTCCTAGTTCAGTTGTGATAAACACTGCTTTTAGCAAGACAGAAAAACTCAATAAAGATTATATTCACAACCAATCAAAGCATGACTGTGACTACTACTGTACTGTCCATGGTGACAGGTTCTCAGTCTGGTCAAACGAACTTAATCAAGTCCTTACTCAGTTTCAGTAAGAGTTTATTTTTAACGTTATATTCACCCCAACGCTGGACTGTACCTAACCCACAAAAAAGAGAACAACAAAAACACTTTTTAATCTAACAGATCAGCTATTTTGATTTTCACAGGATGTTATAAAAC
>NW_019182465.1:0-106 GCF_002260705.1 Seriola dumerili
CCTCTCCCAATGACACAACAATGTACAATCTAACTACAACCGGACCATTTACACCCTTTCTAAATGACACAACAGTGCACAATTTAACCACAACTGGACCATCAAC
>NW_019182466.1:0-1284 GCF_002260705.1 Seriola dumerili
ATTTGCATTTTTTCATTCATGTTATGACTTTTGTATTTTTGGTTTGGCTTTAGCATTCATGTTGTGGCTTTGGCATTTGTGTTGTGGCTTTTGCATTTGTGTTGTTGTGTTTACATTTGTGTTGTTGCTTTTGTATTCTTGTTGTGGCTTGTTTATTTTTGTTGTGGCTTTTGCATTTGTGTTGTGCTTTTTTCATTTGTGCTGTTGGTTTTTACATTTGTGTTGTTGCTTTTGCATTTGTGTTGTGCTTTTTTCATTTGTGCTGTTGGTTTTACATTTGTGTTGTTGCTTTTGTATTTGTGTTGTGGCTTTCGCATGTTTCTTCTGGTTTTTGCATTGTGTTGACTCGGCTGGGCCACCATAAATAGCATATGAAATAAGATTCGATGCCATGTTGGATGTTTTGTTTTTGGGTAGTTTGGTCACTTTCAATCAATTCTGATCACACCACATACACAGCTCTTAATCAACAAATCAGCTGATGTTTTTTTGAGTGATAGTCATGAATATATATTGTTAAAGAGAAACATTGAAGTTTTCAAACCAAGTTTTCAGGGGCTTTAGGTGGTATTGTAATGAATGGCTTATTCAAGAGACATACTGTTTTTTGATAAGGCTGTAAATGAGTAGCTGTGATATGGATATATAACAGAATTAATTACAGGTGCTTCAAAAAGACCTCTCTAGAACATAATGACTCCACTCTCCCTCCCTCAGAAATCTTCCTCATGCTTCAGTGAAAAGACAGTGAAAAGAATGAGAAAGAATGTTGAGCCTTTGAACTATGAAGTTCACTAAACTTCATTATTGCTGTTTAAGTGCTGCCATTTAATTCTGTATACACCTGAACACGTGTTGGGAATCAGTAAGACATTAATCATATAACATTAATGGTTTGGGAGTGTCAGCATCATTATTGTTAAATCACAAGTTTAATATAAGATAAGATAAGATAAGATAAGATGGGATAGTCCTTTAATGGTTCCACAGTCAAAAAATTTGCCTGTCATACCTCAAATCACCTGTCATGTGGTTGACCACACCTAGGAACTTTTATGACCCCACACTTCTGGTCTGCAAAGCCCTCCAAACCACTGTGAGAACAAAGACAACCACTCTGAGTTAAAGAATGGATTTTCAAATCTTATGTCATTTTATTAGGTTAACATTATACCCAGTGTGTGAGCCAGTGTCACCACCTTCATTGTAGTTTTTTTACAACTATATCAGTACAAGGTTTTCTTTAAGCCCCTGAAAACTTATAGTTAAAAAGCATTTATACGT
>NW_019182466.1:10118-31092 GCF_002260705.1 Seriola dumerili
AACGATATACGACTATACATGACAAAATAACCAAACGTTTCCTATCTTTTGTAAAAAATTGTGCGCTCATGTTGGGGGGATGTTCAAGTGCTTGAGGAAGATTGTGAGTAGCAAAAACAGCATTAAAAATCAAACCCAAAATCAAACCATAACCTCTTAGGTTTGTTGAGTAGATATTGGTTCTGCTTGTTGCTTTCAGTGTGCATACAATGCAGGCTGGCATCATTTCATCATTTCTTGAAGTGTATTGATTTTTTGCTGAGTGGCAGATCCTTACACTAGCAATAGAAAACAACATTTACAGAAGAACCCACAGGACATTAATACATGGACAAACGTATCAAACAGCTGGAGTTCTGTTTAACTGTGTAAACAGTATACGCTAACCTCAGTTTTGCCATCCAATGTATCTTTACCTGACACTGTAACAGAGTGTAATTAGGGCTTAGCTTTAGGGGACAGTGGGGTGTGGTAATTAAGAACATTGTGTAATGCCTGTTAATTATTTGTTTTTCTTCCCTTCATATCTCTCTCACATTCCTTGCCAGCTTCTGATGTTCCCCCACCTAAAGTGTTCAGCACGTGTGTGGCTTACAGAGGAAAGTAGATCAAAAGTGCAGTAGGTGTGATACAAAGAAAAACATACCATCCCCACATGGCTTGTGTTAACAGTGGCTCATAAAGCAATGACATAGTAAGGTAGGTCAACTTAATTTGTATAGCCCCTTTTAACAACAAGGCATTTCATAGTGTTTTACATAAGACAACAAGGCATTAAGAAAAGTTATAAAAGTTGCACAACAAAAATTTGAAAAGATCAGGCCTGTAACCTGGGAATTATGTTTATATATGAATAATTTGCAACAGCAAATACTGTTTGAGGGAAATGTAATTAAGAACAAAATATGTTTTTATCAGCGTAATGAGGAAATGTTCATCTACACATATTGCAAATTGCAAATATGTCGATACAGAATGTATGGGTAAGATGTTCTCTGAAATAGTGAGCTGGATGAAGTAGAAAACAATATTTATTTCCGGGTAGTCTTGCTGATTTAGGTTTCAATTCTACAAGTTCAGTTCAGTTTCAGTATTGGCAGCATTTTCACATTATGGTATAGTATGCTACAAAACATCAAGACCCATCAGGTCATTTGGGACATATTACTCTGTGCTCCCAGAATCCAAACCAAGCAAAGCGAAGCAGGTTTTAGTTTCTATGTTCCCCACCTTTGGAACAAGTTTCCTGAATACCTGTGGTCTGCTGAAAGTGTCAGCTCAGTTAATCAGTGCTTAAAATCTCAAATATCACTATTTGCTGTAGTTTACCAATAAATTACATACATAACGTAATTTTAATCATGTGTTGTGTCGACCCAGCTGCAGCTATTTCAGTTCACACCTTTTTAATCTTCAGTTACTTATCCTCTTGCTTTTGCTTTTGCTTGTTTTCTTGTCTTTCATCACTTCTTTAAATGCTTTTTACGTGTATTAATGTCACTGGTTGGTTGATTAAAGAAAGCTGGTTTGTATATGTGCGTGTCCCAACCCCCACAGGATCACCAAAGAGGGTGGTTATTTCTGGGGCAAGTTCAGGTCGTGCCTGGTGCAGATTAAACCCACAGTGAAATCGCACCTATAGGGAAAATGTTGAGGGGTAGCTGAACGAGGCTGAGCCTTGCCTTGTCTTGCCTTGTGAAGAAACTCCAGAAAAACTGGTTAAATATTAACTGGCCCGTTGCACGGTGTCCCGTAAGAACTTAACCAGAGATGTCTGGCTTTACTATCCAGGAAGCTTTATTCAGGTACCAGATGCATGACAAGTGAAACATGAAGTTCTATCTGGTTCTGTGATATGAGCGGATAATTAAAATGTATATTAATAGGCATCAGTTTAATACACATGCTATAGCATATCTATGAACATATTACTCTATGCAGAATTAGGCATCAGTGTTTCCACTAACATTATTTACTGAAACCAACATAAAATGTCATATATGATCTAATTATAGCAAACACCAGTGCTCAATCATGAGCAGTGAGACAATGGAGAATTCGTTGTTGTAGAGATACGGTTTGACATCAATATGAAGTTTATTATTTCATTTTAATAGCCTATTGTGTGGCGGTGGTGATTTAGTTAGTCTTTTATCTTTCTGATAGTTTTACCTGGTTGAGTAATTGAACTATTTCAGAATCCATGTGTGCTGCAGGCTAAATAATTGTACTAGCAGTGGTGGAAAGTAATTAAGTACATTTACTTTACAAGTTCTGTACTTTAGTACAATTTTGAGGTACTTGTCCTTTATTTGATTATTTCTGTTGAATGCTACTTTGTACTTCCACTCCACTACATTTGAGGAAAATATTGCACTCTCTACTCCGCTACATTTATTTGACACCTTAAGTTTGGATACTATCTACTTTTAAGATGAAGATTTTACACAATGGATAATATAACAAGTGTTTAAAATACAACAAATTGATGAGGATTTTTTCGCTCTAAATGTCTTACATGGTTCAATTTCAATAAATGTTCAAATAATCAAATATCTCACCAAAAATCCAATATTAGTTTATTTGCACAATATATGATGTTTTTTACGGGCAATAAACAAAATGTAGGAAACTAGTAGTATTTTGTCATTCATCATTTTATTATACAATAAATCCAATCATGTGATGGCTAGATATAAACCAAGAAGCACACATCCAAACAACAGAGTAAGATACACCAACAAAGACATTTATATGAGCAAAAATTGAATGAAGGTTCATCAGATTAAATTATCGTGGAAAAAAGAACAATAACCTTCACTCACAACTGATTTAGATACACCTAAAATTAACAGACAGCAACAGGTAAACAATTGTAAATACACTCTACAAATTCTTCAAATTATACTGAATATTGAGTGAGATTAAATCATAATCTGTACTGACAGATACAGTATGGATGGGATCATATCTCTTTAACAATGGAGAGTTTATGGCCATCTGATAATGTTGATGGTTTCATCTGAAAATGTTAATGCTGACATGTGTAAATGGTATTTTAAAATTTACAAGTAGATGAGTGAGGCCTAATAAGAACAAGCAAAACCATTATTCAGTACTTTTCCTCACAAAACAACAATGAAGAATCCTAAGAAATGATACATGTAATACCTTTAGCCAGTGCCCCACCTTTATTTGTAAGAATCAATATTACCGCTTATGTAAATTAAAATGACAAATGTGCAACTCTTTAGGGGTAGTCACAGCAGAGGCAAGTTGGGTTGAAGACGAGATTTGTGGCGCAGTATTGGATGTACGTTCTCCCGTGGGCACAGTTGTAAAAAGAGTTTCGGTCATTCGGGTTGGCGTGAAGCCCGTCTGCCCTTCCACTGCAGAAATTGTCAGGATCAACTGTGGAAGTTGTTGTGGTGGTTGTGGTTGTGGTTGTGGTTGTGGTATAGTGTGGATAATCTGAAAAAGAATGAAAGTCAAATGTTGTGTTAATTGCCACTTAGATTTCTAAACAGAGCAAACAATTGCACTATGATTAACTAAAATTAGTACAGACAATAAAAGGTGTTAACATTAAAACTGATGGTTTTAAATCGAATGAAAAACCACCACTTCACAACAGATTACAACAGACACTTATTGCATTTTTATCACCTGGAACAAGGAGATCATGCAGGTGGCTGATGAGGGGATATTTGCCCTGGTTACAGAAATGTCCACTAAAGTCATCCAGGTCCAGCGACAAGACAAAGGCTCCTCCAAAGTGATTTGTATTTAGGTAACTGACCTGAGAGGATGAGGACGAAAACAATTGAAATCATGTTGACAAATCTGTTTAACCACATTTAGGTGATACCAGCCATTTGAACAACCTTACCTTTGTTCCAATGCTGTGTTTGTTATCAAATCCAACCCACTGATTATTATTTATGACAGCATATGGAACTTTTTGATCAGAAATCAGCTGGACTTGAATCCCGTCAAGATGAGGGCAAATCTGAAAAGAAGGATCAAATGTCGAATTTGGATGTAATGACATTTGTCACAACAAATACAATAGAAGCTCTTAGTGTACATGGGGCTACTGATAAAAATGACTTATTTTCAGAGCTTGCAGTTTTACCTCATAGTAGGCCAGCAGTCCTTCCATTTGGGTGTAGGTGCCTTCTGTACCGGGACCACTGACTGGTGCTCCAACACCACCGCAATGAGAGGCAACGGTATAAACTCGCCCATACGATGCTATACCCAGGTTTAGCTTATGTGCAGGTGCTCCCTGGTCCCTCCAGTACTTCATAGCATAGTCCTAAAATATGGAGAAGAAATAACAATGAGGATGAAATCACATTTCTAACTAGAAAAGTGTTCAGGTATTTGAAATAGGAATCATGGTATTTACAGTATTAGAGTTGATTTTGTCTCCAGTATCTTGGGATCCCTGGAACAAGGGGCTGTGATGTCCTGTGACAGTTTCCGAGGGGCCACGAAAGTCAAATGTCAGCACATTAATGAAATCCAGGCTCCTGATAAAATACAGAGAAGATCATGTTGACCAAAGCACCTCAACAGCTAATCACAGGTATAGTGTTAAGAGTGACATTAAAATAGTTTACCCGGCAACCTGTGTGACCTCATAACTGGCATCGATGACCGCCTTCTCAGCAGAGACACTAGCGATGAGGATTAATCTGTCACGGTTAGTTTGGGTTCCTTCATTCACAAAGGCAGCTTTGAGCTCCTACACAAGAAGAAAACATGGTTCAGTCTCAATCAAGTTTAAATCTTAGAATTTATATATGTGTGTGTATATGTATCTAAATGTGTGTGTGTGTGTGTTTGTGTGTGTGTGTGTGTGTGTGTGTGTGTGTGTGTGTGTATATATATATATATATATATGTATACAATATTTCTGAGAGTCCCAGAAGAAAGGATCTGACCTGGCACAACATTGTAAATTTCTGCTTGTTGTCTGATTGGCTTCCTGCTGCTGCGGGAAACTTCCAGTCCAGGCTGAGCCCATCAAAACCATATGTTCTCAGTAGTGTGATAGCAGACTGGATGAACATTGCTCTTCTTGATTGTGTTGACACCATCATACTGAATCTGGTAAAGATTAGTACAAAACAGTGTTCTCATCATCTATAGAAGTATAATAAATACAAATATCTGCGAAATTATATTTGCATTAGACACAAACATAGATTGGTTTAAAACACAAACAATTTTAATTGCATTTGACTTAACATCTGTTTTGGTGTGACTTTGTAACATAAGTAAAATAAAAGAAAAGAATTGAAGTTAAATCCTAATGTTAACAACCACTGAGTTTTTACATATAATTAAAAATTGCCAGTTAAATCCCATAATGTACTAAGAATAGTAACCACTTTTTTATGCACACAGTATTTGTGTGATTATTTTGCAGCAAACTAATGTTGGTTATATATTATTTGATGAAGGGTTGTGTATCAGTATCAGTCATAATTTTCATACAAATTGCACTGTATTGAAGTATTTGCATTGCACACTGATGATGTCATCATGAAATAAACTTAGTACTATAATCAAAATATGACTACACCTCCCCTTGTGCTACGTCCCTTACCTTTGTGTGTCACCAACTGCCAACAGGGTTTTGAGCAGGGGATTTCTGTGGGAGCATCAAAGTTTAGTAATGACTTTTAACAAAACACAAATTGAACATAATTTCCAAAATTTTGAGAGGTCAACAGGTCTGACCTGGCTTTGAGTTGATTAAAGGACTGATAGCGATTTAAGTCAGTTGTTCTCCTGGGGACCAATCTATTCACACTGCTTATGTCAGAAAAGGCGAAGATCAGATGGGTACACTGCTTCGGATCAATGTCTGAAATCCTGACCTTCCCGCCATTCGCTCTGTATTCAGCCAAGCTGTTATAGTAACACACCAGCCTGGATGAAGAGTGGTTAGACCTGGCTGAGACATGGAAAACAATAAATAAAAAAATTAATTGATTCAATTAGTTTTATCAAATCCCTTGTTTCCCAATAGTTGTCGCCCTAGGGACATTATTTATTTGTTCATTAGTCTGTTGACTTGGATTAAATAATACATGTTATAAACTTACCCAAGCTGGCGATGATCAAACAGAGACCTTCACAGTGACAAAGTTGGTAAGCATGAGGTTAAAAATAAAACTTAACAGGTCAATTCATTCATTTTACAAAAAAAAAGTAAAAGAAATGAATAAATAATAATATCGGATGTGAATAGAAATTTGGTTCACATGTTACACTGCAGCAACATAGATCTTCTACAATATTCTTGAAAACCGGGATATATAAAACCAGAACTATCTACATGGATAGATTTCACTAGAGGTAAGTGTGAAGATATGTGAGGTAAACTGATCCTTTGAGGAAACATTATTTGATCGGTGTGCCATACCTGCAGTCAGAAGTAGTTTGCACATGTTGTCACTGTGTAACTAAAAGGAAATAGAAGAAATTAAACATTTATCTGATTTGCAACATTTTCCTACTAGTTCCCACTGTGAGCACTAAAAAGACATTTCAGATCAGAAAACTGCACATTTTAAATTCAAGTTTGATCAATCAGTTACTTATCCTGTGCAGCAACACTACTTCAGCAGCCTGATAATGGTCACAACATGCTCTTAGTAGGTAAACACACAACCATAATGACACTAGATACAAAAATCAGAGAGAAATTTGTACAGTGCCTGCGGCTTCAACCCTCTTACATGAGTCTAGTTTAGTGACAGAGTTAGTTAGAGAGTATGAGCAGGTATATTAATATACATAGCAACAGCTAAAAATCTGTGGAACTGATAAATGAATTAAAAAGTGAACAAAGTCAGAGTTAATTGTATACTTACAAAGACAAAGGCGAAAGAAGCATATACTCTCTTTCTCCTGTGACTGATGGATGACTGATGTATGGTCTGGCTTATATATTGGGTAGATAGCTCTTAGGGCGTGGCACTTTAACAGGGTTAAATGGGGTGGAGATGTGCATCTTTTTCAAAATGTTTAAAGCAATTACACATTAATAAGCCATCTCATTATCAGGTGCTTTTGTCTTTGAATTCAAATTTTAAGAACCCCTGATCTTCTCAAATTCAAAGCTACACTGGCAGTATAATTAGATGGCAATGTCAGTCTGTTGGTTGGTCTGCCACTTTGGTCCAGACTGAAATATCTCAGCAACCATTTGATGGTTTGCCATTAAATAAAACAAATAACTAAGATGGGGAACATAATAATAAACCTGATATGTGCTAAATATCTCTTTGTTAATATTAGTTTTTGGCTCTAAGCACTGCAATGCTTAGGTACAGAGCTGTAATTATTGCTGCTATGGACTTTTATTGGACTTTGAGTTTAAAAGCATGTGGAGAGAAACCTAAACTAAACAATTGACAAGGACTCTACAATTTACAGTGTGAAATGATCTAACAACACAGCTGCAGCAACAGTAACCTTACCTAATAATTTTCCATCATCTTTTGCATGCATTTCACAGCATTGAGATGTCAGAGGAGAAATGTACCAAACTTCTTGGCTATTGGCACACTGATTATATTATTTTGACTGGGAAAGTTTCTCAAGTGAAATGTTTTTGCTAGATAACTGATTAATGTCACTGTGATTGTCACAAATGACTACTGATTTTCAGTGTATTTATATTTTCATATTTAGTTACTTTTGTCACACTTTTTTCATTTACATATGTATTATTATAGTAATTGTATAGACCACTGTTCAATTCCATTGTAGTCTAATTTCAGTTGTTGCTTGATTTGCGTTTAGATTTTTTCATTCGTTATGACTTTTGTATTTTATTTTGGCTTTAGCATTCATGATGTGGCTTTGGCATTTGTGTTGTGGCTTTTGAATTTGTGGTGTAGCTTTTGCGTTTGTTTTGTTGCTTTTATATTTGTGTGGTATCCTTTGTATTTGTCTTGTGGTTTAATTTTCATTAATGGTGGTTTTACATTTGTGTTGTTGCTTTTGTATTCATGTTGTGGATTTTGTATTCTTTTCGTGGCTTTTGCATTTGTGTTGTGGCTTTTTCAGTTATTTAATTGGTTTTGCATTTGTGTTGTTGCTTTTGTATTTGTGTTGTGGCTTTCACATGTTTCTTCTGGTTTTTGCATTGTATTGACTCTGCTGGGCTACCGTAAATCGCATTTAAAATGAAATTCGATGCCATGTTGGATGTTTTGTTTTTGTATAGTTTGGTCACTTTCAATCAAATCTGATCACACCACACACACATTTCTTAATCATCAAATAGCTGATGTTTTTTTTCTAGTGATAGTCATGAATATATATTGTTAAAGAGAAATATTGAAGTTTTCAAACCAAGTTTTCAGGGGCTTTAGGTGGTATTGTAATGAATGGCTTATTCAAGAGACATACTGTTTTTTCATAAGGCTGTAGATGAGCAGCTGTGTTATGGATACATAACAGGATTAATTACAGGTGCTAAAAAAAGACCTCTCTAGAACATAATGACTCCACTCTCCCTCCCTCAGAAATCTTCCTCATGCTTCAGTGAAAAGACAGTGAAAAGAATGAGAAAGAATGTTGAGCCTTTGAACTATGAAGTTCACTAAACTTCATTATTGCTGTTTAAGTGCTGCCATTTAATTCTGTATACACATGAACACGTGTTGGGAATCAGTAAGACATTAATCATATAACATTAATGGTTTGGGAGTGTCAGCATCACTATTGTTAAACCACAAGTTTAATATAAGATCAGATAAGATAAGATGGGATAGTCCTTTAATGGTTCCACAGTCAAAAAATTTGCCTGTCATACCTCAAATCACCTGTCATGTGGTTGACCACACCTAGGAACTTTTATGACCCCACACTTCTGGTCTGCAAAGCCCTCCAAACCACTGTGAGAACAAAGACAACCACTCTGAGTTAAAGAATGGATTTTCAAATCTTATGTCATTTTATTAGGTTAACATTATACCCAGTGTGTGAGCCAGTGTCACCACCTTCATTGTAGTTTTTTTACAACTATATCAGTACAAGGTTTTCTTTAAGCCCCTGAAAACTTGTAGTTAAAAAGCATTTATGTATAGAATGATATACCACTATACATGATGTTTCATTGTGGTAGATTGTGAGTAGCAAAAACAGCATTAAAAATCAAACCCAAAATCAAACCATAACCTCTTAGGTTTGTTTAGTAGATATTGGTTCTGCTTGTTGCTTTCAGTGTGCTTACAATTCAGGCTGGCATCATTTCATCATTTCTTGTTCTTGTGTGTTTCTACTTAAAGTGTATTGATTTTTTGCTGAGTGGCAGATCCTTACACTAGCAATAGAAAACAACATTTACAGAAGAGTTTACAGGGCATTAATACATGGACAAATGTATCAAACTGTTGGATACGGAGCTGGAGTTGTGTTTAACTGTGTAAACAGTATACGCTAACTTCAGTTTTGCCATCCAATGTATCTTTACCTGACACTGTAACAGAGTGTAATTGGGGCTTAGCTTTAGGGGACAGTGGGGTGTGGTAATTAAGAACATTGTCTAATGCCTTTTAATTATTTGTTTTTCTTCCCTTCATATCTCTCTCACATTCCTTGCCAGCTTCTGATGTTCCCCCACCTAAAGTGTTCAGCACGTGTGTGGCTTACAGAGGAAAGTAGATCAAAAGTGCAGTAGGTGTGATACAAAGAAAAACATACCATCCCCACATGGCTTGTGTTAACAGTGGCTCATAAAGCAATGACATAGTAAGGTAGGTCAACTTAATTTGTATAGCCCCTTTTAACAACAAGGCATTTCATAGTGTTTTACATAAGACAACAAGGCATTAAGAAAAGTTATAAAAGTTGCACAACAAAAATTTGAAAAGATCAGGCCTGTAACCTGGGAATTATGTTTATATATGAATAATTTGCAACAGCAAATACTGTTTGAGGGAAATGTAATTAAGAACAAAATATGTTTTTATCAGCGTAATGAGGAAATGTTCATCTACACATATTGCAAATTGCAAATATGTCGATACAGAATGTATGGGTAAGATGTTCTCTGAAATAGTGAGCTGGATGAAGTGGAAAACAATATTTATTTTCTGGTAGTCCTGCTGATTTGATTGTTTCAGTGAAGTTCAGTTCAATTTCAGTATTAGCAGCATTTTCAAATTTTGCTATAGTATGCCATGAAGCATCAACACCCGTCAGGTCACCTGGGACATGTTACTCTGTGCTCCCGGAATCAAAACCAAGCAAGGTGAAGAAACTTTTATTTTCTATGTTCCCCACCTTTGGAACAAGTTTCCTGAATACCTGTGGTCTACTGAAAGTGTCAGCTCATTTAAATCAGGGCTTAAAACATCACTATTTGCTGTAGTTTACCAATGACTTATATAGGTATTGTCATTTTCAATGATATATTTCACCTCTGTGTCCAAATACTTTTGCGCTTATCAGTAGACACGCTATAAAAACATTGTTTGCATTCCCCACATCTATATCATTTTTAATAAGGTGGGTTTGTGAAGGTGCATCATCTACCAAGCTTGGAAAACTTTGTCAACTCAACATGTTCTGAGTCTTTCAAGTGGCCTAACAAGTCATGCAAGTTGCTGAGAACCTCAGCATCTTAAGCTGACCACACAACAGCGCCTCATGAACAATGTGAGACTCCCCACTCTCCATCACTGCCACTGACTCATAGGGGAAACCTACCACAGTGTTTGCAAGAGCGACAGGCTGGACACACTCTGAGCTATTTACTTTTGTCACAACTGGCTCAGCCACCTGAGAGTAGCACGGCTTTAACAAGTTGATGTGACAAAGCTGTGATTTCTTCCTTCATTCAGGAGGAGAAATCAGGTTGTTCTCTTCAGAGGAATGCTTCACCACCAAGTGAGAACCTGTGAACTTGGCCTGGAAGAGTGACCCAACAAGAGCTAGCACTTGTTCACCAGGACTGAATTAGTGCTATTCAGCCTGTCTATCATGGTGACGCTTCATGTTCTCTTGCCATGTAATCAGTTTCTTCCTTGCCAATTCCCCTGCAACATACAACGTATGCCTGAATACATTTACGCGGTCAACCAAATTTTTTCGATGCTCACTGCTCTTAAAATTGTCCCTCTACACTGCCAGAGGATCTTGAACAGAATGCTCCAAGTTATTTGGGCTAAACCCAGTACTCCCTTGGGTCACCTCCCTGGCTGCCAATATTAACCACGGCAAACCTTCGTCCCAATCCTTGTCCAACTCTGTGTAAAATGCACAAAGCAGTGACTTAAGAGTCTGGTGAAAACGCTCCAGTGCCCAGTGACTCTGTGCATAGGCTGACAACTGAGAGTGTTTCACCTTAAGTTGTTTTAACACCTGCACAAACATATTGGAGGAAAAGTTAGACCCTTGATCACTTTGAACAACGCTAGGGATGCCAAAGACAGAAATTAATGGGGAGAGGACTTTAACCACAGATCTTGTTGTTATTGACCGCAGGGGATACACAGCTTGATGCATGACGGTCAAAAGATACTTTGCTCCTGACCTAGATGGATGCAGAGGTCCCACACAGTCAATAATTATGTATTATTATTGCATTATAAGGCAGTTGTTTCAAAATTACATCACACATTTTATTTGAATCTGATGATGTAATCATGAAATAAACTTTGTACTATAATTACTATACCACAGCACCTCACCTTGTGCTACCTCATTAGTGTCAAACGATATATCATACATGTTGTGCAATGCACAAAAATACGGCATGAAAGGACAAAGCATCGCAGAAATTACCAACATGTTGAAGTGCTGTTTGCTTGTATAATTATGCCTAAATGCTTTTATAAGTCACTTACCTTTGCATGTCACCGACTGCCAACAGAGTTTTGAGCAGGGAATTTCTTTTTGAGTATCACAGTTTAGTAATAAGTTTTAGGAAACACAAAATTGAACGTAAATTATAAGATATAAGGAGGGTACAGGTCTGACCTGCTTTTGAGTGCATTAAAGAACTGATAGCGTTGTTAGTCAGTTGCTTCCCTGGGGACCAATCTATTTACACTGCTAATGTCAGAAAAGGGTGAAGATCAGATGGGTACAATGGTTCGGATCAATGTCTGAAATCCTGACCTTCCCGCCATTCGCTCTGTTTTCAGCCAAGCTGTTGTAGTAACACGCCAGCCTGGAGGGAGGCTGGTGAGACCTGGCTGAGACATGGAAAAAATAACTTAAAATTGATTTAATTAGTTTTTGAAGAAAGACATTTTTATCAAATCCCTTGTTTCCCAACAATTGTTAACTTAGGGACATTATTTATCTGCTAATAATACTGTTGACTAGTATTAATTAATGCATGTTATAAACTTACCCAAGCTGGCGATGATCAAACAGAGACCTTCAGAGTGAGAGAGTTGGTAAGCATGAGGTTGAAAACAAACTTTAACAGATCAGTTCAAATTGCAAAGAATTGCAAAGAAACAAAAACAAAACAATCATTGTAGGTGGATGGAATTTCAATCTACATGCTAAGCAGAACTTATGGTGTTGTACTTTAACAGGGTTAAACAGGGTGGTGATGTTTTTTTTCTTTTTCAAAGTGTTGAAAATAATTAAGAAATTAGACATTGCCACCTCATTATCAGGCCCTTTTGACTTTGAATGCAAAAATTATGAAGTTAAATACCATGATACCGCCACGTTGAGATTTTTGTTTCTTTAGGAAGTGCTTTTTCTGTCAAATTCAGGTCCTACCACACATATGGTAGGGCCTGATTCAAACTACTCCAAAACTGTGGATTTTGTAAGATTAAGGTATATGTAATTTAGGTACAATAAAGTGTACAACTGTAAATGTTTTTTTTATTGTTATACAATTTCACATTGTTAGCTGAGTGACAATAAAAATAGAAATACTACTCCAATATAATACAATAGCACTTCAAAACTCGGTTCTATTTTTTCAAAGCACTTTTCCTTGCAATGATGAATCACATGCATCAAAAACCAACGTCTAGACTGGGGATGATGTAATTACATGGTCAGCATCTTAGGTCACTCTGCTTCTGTGGTATATTTATGTGTTGTTGTCATGACTGCACTATGTTGAATGTTTCTGATGTTTTGTCAGCTTAATTACATATTTGATAATGTGCAAAAATTTTCATGTAGAGTGGTGGGGCTCTACATGAAAACAAACCTTTCTGCCAAAGTTACAATGGTTTGTTTATTTCAAGTGAGAGTTTTCATACTGTGCTGTTTTCTCTGTGCTCTTGTCATTGGTTGAGGGTCAGATGGAAAAAATAGGCGATGTTATATACAGTGTATTTGTGCACGAATAGCACTTTAACAACATTTTAAACAAAATTTGATGCCAGTTTTGTTTTTGGGTTGTTTCGTCACTGTCAATCAAATCTGATGACACCACACACACAGCTCCTTTTCAGCAAATTAGCTGATTGTTTTTTCAAGTGATAATCATGAATATTTATTGTTATAAAGAAACACTTAAGTTTTCAGATAGTGTGGTAAAGAATGGTTTATTCAAGGCTGTAGTTGAGCAGCTAAGATATGGATACACAACAAAAATAATTACAGGTGCTTCAAAAACATTTTTAAAAAAATAGAGAAGTTGTTTAATTCAGAAACCAGTTATTGGCCCCGAACTGAGGTCAGACATCACAAATATATTCTAAACCTCTTAGGTTTGTCGACTAGATATTGGTTCTGCTTGTTGCTTTCGGTGTCCACAGTACAATGCAGGCTGGCATCATTTGTTGTTGCTGTATATTTTTACTTAAAGTGTATTCAGTTTTTGCTGAATGGCAGATCCTTACACTAGCAACAGAAAATAACATTTATAGAATAGTTTACAGGAAATGAATGTATGGACAAATCAAATAGCTGGAGTTGCATTTAAGTGTTTATCCACATGTATATGTTGAACTCATTGTTCAATTTGTGTTAACCTGACACTGCAACTGATTGTACTTGGGTCTCAGCTTTAGAGGACAGTGGTGTGTGGTAATTAAGATTATTATGTGTTTTGCTTTCCTTTATATCTCTCTCATGTTCCCTACTAGTTTCTGATGACCCGCCGCCTAAAATGGTCAGGATGTTGAATGTTCAGTAGGGGTGTGGTTTACAGGGGAAGAGATGTCACAGGTGCAGCTGGTGTCACACAAAGAATAACATACCATAGCTACATATAGTCTTTAAGGACTGTTTGCTCACTGGGTGTGATGTAGAACAGGTGTTTGCATTTAGTTTAAGGAATTCCTACTCATAATTAAGATGCCATTTTCATAAATTGCAATGGCCCCACCTTTTCATATAATTATAAGGTGTCGAGGATGTCAGATTAACTGCACAACACTCACCTGTGCCTGTCTTGTAAGTGAATGTATATAAAAATGACAAGATAATTGAATTAATAATAGTTGGTACTCTCATATTTTAGATAATTGGCATCATTGGCCGCACCTGTAGAATCACTGTAACAAAGGGGAAGTGGCATCTTAATGAGGGCACAACAGAAAAAGTGCCTTTTTGGAATTTTTTAAGAACACAATGCAGTAATAACTAGTAATCTAGGCCAAGGTGAGCCAGGTGCTGATGGTGTCACCTGCTGGATGCCACTTTGCTCACTTTGCACTCACTTAATGGTGAATAAAAATACAGGTTCTACAGGCAGAAGAAATCTGGATAATGTTAAGGTCACAGGGTGTTTACAGGTGTAAACAAGTTAGGTTTATGACTTTATAGACCTTTTTAATGCCATTTTAAATTAAATTTAAGACCAAAATTGTGATGGAAATTCACACCAAAAGTGAAAATGTACACTTTCCAAGTAAACACTTTAGTGCCCTCACCATGATTGTTATTCACTTGACAAATGAGTAAAGCATGTCTATATGATAAACTATTGTCTACAAGAGTTCATTGGTGGAAGAACTATTCAGATCCTTTACTTAAGTAAATGTACCTATACAGCAGTGTAAAAATACTTCATTACAAATTAACGTAAGAAAGTAAAAGTTCAGGTTTGGTTGCTCTGACTGATATATTATAACATCATTAAATGATTAATACTGAAGCATCAGTGCATTAGCAGCATGTTACTGTTCTAGCTGCTGAAGGTAGAGCTAGTTTGAACTACTTTATACAGTTTTATAAACAGGGACACCAGATAAATCTGATGGGTCATGAGAACATTAATGAGAGAAGTTTTAGGACTGGTTGGTAAGGTTGGAAACCACTGGTTTAATCTTCACCAATGTGTTGTATTTTAAAAGCTTGTTATATTATCAATTTATCCATTATCTTAAAAGTAACTAGTAATTTATTTTTTCTGCAAAACTACTCATATGGTTTAATTTCAGTAACTTTTCAAATCTAATCTATCGAATCTAACAATGTCATATATGAATTGTAATACAGTATTTTTACATTGCTGTATAAGTACTTTTACTTGAGTAAAGGATCTGAATATTTCTTCCACCACTAATCTTATGGAGACAGGGGAGACAGGTGGGTGAAGTGATTGTAATATCTGAATTTATATTCAGAAATGCCCATACGCAAATGTACGTATGAAGATCATCTATTGATATATATGTCTACTATTTGTATTTTAGTATGTCTGTTTATATTATGGGATTATACTATAGATATATGTTACATGAATATATATAAATTCAAAAGCCTGTCTGTATATGTTCATTACATATGTAAATATATAAGATAGACATGTATGGTTTAAATTTAAGAATTTATTTAAAAAATCATATACAGACATATAAAATTTCATTAATCATGTTGTTTTAATAAAGTTGCATTTTAGTATGAGTATTTCATGTTTGTTATGAACTTATATATCCATATATCCAGAGGATGTATAGGATATATTTGTGTTGTAATAATATATCCTCTTATAGATGACATATATGGTAACATCACTCTTGATATAGGGACAAGTATGTCAAATATATGCCATAAGTCATGGTATAGTACGGGATAAAAAGTCATAATATAGCAAGGCATATAATAAGGCATAGAAAAGTGATCATAGTGAGTCAAACAAAATCACAATATAGTAAAGCATTAGAGTTGACAATTACCTTAATGTGCATGTCTTTGGATTGCAGGAGAAAGGCGGAATACCCCTGGAGGTACAGGAAGAACATGCAAACTCCACACAGAAAACCTGGGTTTCGAACCCAAACACTTCTCAGTGTGAGGCAACAGTTCTATCTACTGTATCACTGTGCAAACCCATCACAGTGGTACAAAGTCATTGTATAGTAAGACATAGAAGCTTGATACTGTGGTAAGGCATAAAAAGTCATAGTATAATAATGTATAAAAAGTCATACTATAATAAAGCATAAAAATTTCATAAGATAGTAAGGGAAAAAAAGTCATAGCATTGTAAGGCATAAAAATGTCATAGTATCGTAAGCAGTAAAAAGTAATAGTATAGAAAGGTATAAGAATGTCATAGTATATTAAGCACAAAAAGTCATAGTATAGTAAGGCATAAAAAGTTGAAGTATAGTAAGGCATTAGAGTCACCAATTAACTTGTGTGCATGTACTTGGATTGCAGGAGGAAGCCGGAGTACCATGCAGGCACAAGGTTTTCACCACTGTTCCACCCTGCCACCCCATTACAAATTCCTATTATAGTTAGACAAAAATCATCAAATAAAATTAAATAAGGTCAATTTTTATTTATAGAGCACATTTAAAAATGTCATAGTATAGTAAGGCATGAAAATGAAATAGTATAGTAAGGCCTAAAAAGTCATAAAAATGTCATAGATTAGTACAGCATAAAAACGACATAGTATAGTGAGGCCTAAAAAGTCATAAAAATGTCATAGTTTAGTACAGCATAAAAACAACATAGTATAGTTAGGCATAAAAAGTCATAAAAATGTCATAGAATAGTAAGGCTTAAAAATAACATAGTATGGTAAGGCATTAAAGGTATAAAAACGACATAGTATAGTAATATATATAGTATATATATGCAGTTCAATATTTATTGAACTGCATAGTAAGGCTTAAACCCCTCATAACATAGTCACGTATAAAAAGTCATAGAATAGCAAGGCAAAAAATCATCATCTTATATTAAGGTATAAAAATGTCTATTAAGACATAAAAGGCATAAAAACGTCATAGTATAATAAGGGATAAAAACGACATACTATAGTAAGGCGTAAAAAGCATAAAAACGACAGTATAAAAAGGCATAAAATTTCATAAAAACGACATAGTATAGTAAGGCATAAAAAGTAAAAAAAAAGACAGTATAGTAAGGCATAAAAAGTCATAAAAAAACGACAGTATAAAAAGGCATAAAATTTCATAAAAACGACATAGTATAGTAAGGCATAAAAAGTAAAAAAAAAAGACAGTATAGTAAGGCATAAAAAGTCATAAAAATGATGTAGTATGGTCAGGCATAAAAAATTTTAAAAAAGTCATAGTATATAAGGCATAAAAACAACATTTTATAGTAAGGCATAAAAAGGACATGGTATAGTGAGGCATAAAAAGTAAAACTATGATAAAGCATAAAAAGGTGAAGTAAAGTAAAGTATAATAAGGCATAAGAACATCGTACTATAATAAGACATAAAAATGTCACAGTAGAGTACGGAATAAAAAGTCACAGTGTAGCAAGGCATAAAAAGTCATGAAAACGTCGTAGTATAGTAATGCATAATAAGTAATAAAACATCATAGTATAGTCAGGCATAAAAAAGACAGAGTATAGTAAGGCTTAAAAAGTCATAAAAACGTCATAATATAGTAAGGCATAAAAAGTTATAAAAACGTTATAGTATAGTCAGGCATAAAAACGACATAGTATGGTTAGGCATAAAAGGTCATAAAAATGTCATAGTGTAGTAAGGCATAAAAAGTCATAAAACATCATAGTAAAATAAGGCATAAAAACAACGTAATATAGTAAGGCATAAAAAGTCATAAAAACATCATAATATAGTCAGGCTTAAAAAGTCAAAAAAACGTCATAGTATAGTCAAGCATAAAAACTACATAGTATAGTAAATCATAAAAAGTCATAAACAGGTGATAGTATAGTAAGGCATAAAAACAACATAGTATAGTAAGGCATAAAAAGTCATACTATGATAAGACGTAAAAATGTCCAAGTAGGGGCGTCGTGTGGCCTAGTGGCGCACATGGGGCACCTCTAAGCAGGTGCCCCATGTGTAGAGGCTACAATCCTCGCTGCAGTCGGCCCCGGTTCGAGTCCCGCATTGGACGGCCTTTACTGCATGTCATTTCCCCTCTCTGCCTCCCCATTTCCTGTCTCTCTACTGTCCAGTTGAATAAAGGCATAAAAAGCCCCAAAATATATACTTAAAAAAAAAAAAAATGTCCAAGTAGAGTGCGGAATAAAAATGTCATAGTATAGTCAGGCATAAAAATGACATAGTATACAAAGGCACAAAAAGTCATAAAAACGTCATAGTATAGTCAGGCATAAAAACGACATCGTATAGTCAGGCATAAAAATTCATAAAACGTCATGGTACAGTAAGGCATAAAAACAACATAATAGTAGTAAGGCATAAAAAGTCATAAAAACGTCATAGTATATTCAGGCATAAAAGGCCATAAAACGTCATAGTATAGTCAGGCATAAAAATGACATAGTATAGTGAGGCTTAAAAAGTCATAAAAACGTCATAGTATAGTCAAGCATAAAAACGACATAGTATAGTAAAGCATAAAAAGTCATAAAAAGGTGATAGTATAGTAAGGCATAAAAAGGTGATAGTAGAAGAACGTCGTACTATAATAAGATGTAAAAATGTCAAAGTAGAGTACGGAATAAAAAGGCATAGTGTAGCAAGGCATAAAAATGTAATAGAATAGTAAGGCATAAAAAGTCATAAAAATGTCATAGTATAGTCAGACATAAAAATGACATAGTATAGTGAGGCATAAAAAGTCATAAAAACATCATAGTATAGTCAGGCATAAAAAGTTATAAAAACGTCATAGTATAGTAAGGCAAAAATATGTCACATTATAGTACGACATAAAAAAGTCAGAGTATAGTAAGACATTTAAAAAATTCCTTATGTAGTAAGGCATAAAAACATCAATTCAAATAAATTCAAATTTTGTTCATTAACCACATTCAGAAAATCCAAAAAGCTGACCAAAGTGCTTTACAAGTTCTGGAAAACATAAACAACTAAGAAAAACAACAATAAACAGACAATTAAATCAGCATAACAAAAACAAGCAAGCAGAAAAACGACATAGTATAGTAAAGCATAAAAAGTCATAACAATGATATAATATAGTAGGCAAAAAAAGTCATAAAAATGTCATAGTATAGTAAAGCATAAAAAGGACAGTATAGTAAGGCATAAAAAGGCATAAAAACGACATAGTATAGTAAGGCTTAAAAAAGTCATAAAAACGTCATAGTATTGTAAAGCATAAAAAGGACATAGTATAGTAAGGCATAAAAAGTCGTGCTATGACAAGGCATAAAAATGTGATAGTATAGTGAGGCATAAGAATTTCGTACTATAATAAGACATAAAAATGTCACAGTAGAGTAAGGAATAAAAAGTCATAGTGTAGCAAGGCATAAAAATGTAATAGAAAAGAAAGGCATAAAAAGTCATAAAAATGTCATAGTATAGTAAGGCATAAAAACAACATTGTATAATAAGGCATAAAAAGTCATAAAAACGTCGTAGTATAGTAAGGCATGAAAAGTCATGAAAACGTCATAGTATAATCAGGCATGAAAACGATATCTTATAGTGAAGCATAAAATGTCATTAAAACTTCATGGTATAGTAAGGCATAAAAAGTCAAAAAAAGACATAGTATAGTAAGGAATAAAAAGTCATAAAAACGATATAGTATAGTCAGGCATAAAAAGGACATAGTATTGTAAGGAATAAAACATCAAAAAAACTTCATAATATAGTAAGGCATAAAAAGTCATAAAAATATCATAGTTTAGTAATGCATAAAAAGTCTTAAAACGTCATAGTATAGTAGGGCATAAAAACAACATAATATACTCAGGTATTAAAAGGACATAGTATAGTAAGGAAAAAAAGTAATACAAATATCACAGTATAGAAAGGCATAAAAAGGACATAGTAATGTAAGGCATTAAATGTAAAACAAAACGTCATAATATAGTGAGTCATGAAAAGTCATGAAAATATCATAGTATAATAAGACATAAAAAGTCATAATAATGTCATAGTATAGTAAGGAATAAAAAGTCATAAAATGTCATAGTATAGTAAGGCATAAAAAGGACAAAGTATAGTACGGCATAAAAAGTCATAAAAAGTCATAGAACATTAAGGCATAAAAAGGTCATAGTATAGTATGGCATAAAAAGTCACACAAAAGACAGTATATTAAGGCACAGAAGGGACATAGTATAGTAAAGCATAAAAAGTCATAAAACATCATAGGACATTAAGGCATAAAAAGGACATAGTATAGCAAGGCATAAAAAGTAAAAAAAAAAAAGACATAGTATAGTATGGCATGAAAAGGCATAAAAACATCATAGTATAATAAGTCATAAGAAGTCATAAAAACGTCATAGTATTGTATGGATTAAAAACGACATAGTCATAAAAACGCATAATAAAGTCTTAAAAACGTCATAGTATAGTAAGGCATAAAAAGTCACAAAAATGTCATACTATAGTTAGGCATAAAAAGTCATAAAACGTCATCGTACAATAAGGCATAAAAACAAGACAGTATAAGAAGGCATAAAAAGTCATAAAAATGACATAGAATATTGAGGCATAAAAAGTCATAAAAACAACAGTATAGTGAGGCATAAAAAGTCATAAAAACAACAGTCATAAAAACTCATAAAAAAGTCTTAAAAAGGTCATAGTATAGTAAGGCATAAA
>NW_019182467.1:0-152 GCF_002260705.1 Seriola dumerili
CAGTCACAAAAAGCTGTGTCCCGATTCAGGAGCCGCATCACTCAGAGGACGAGGGCTGAGAAGGTGCGGTCACTCTTCGCCGTCACTCGTAGACTCCCTTACTGTTGCATTGCAAAGTGCTGCTACTGTCACCTAGCAACCTCGACAACACA
>NW_019182468.1:0-114 GCF_002260705.1 Seriola dumerili
CCGAGCATGGCATGCCCAATTGTAAAAAATTATGTTGGATAGGGTTAGGCCTCCCCTCCCAGAGGGCTGCTGAAAAGTGCTCATTTTCTGTCTAGGCCTCTTGCCATGCCATAT
>NW_019182469.1:0-121 GCF_002260705.1 Seriola dumerili
TCCTGAGTCAGACGTGGTCAGCTGTGTGATGGTCACAAACAGAGAGACTCTTCCAGATCCTGTTAAATATGTGAAGCTGTATCTGCCTCTCTGAAGTGTGTCAGCATCTGTTTCAATAAGA
>NW_019182470.1:0-115 GCF_002260705.1 Seriola dumerili
AGCAGTTCACAGGTGAGAACAGCACCGATATCAACCAGTTAACTCCAGTCAGGCTCTTTACAGTCTGTGCACACAGCTGATAATGACTGATATACACTGATCAGTTTATTAGGAA
>NW_019182471.1:0-157 GCF_002260705.1 Seriola dumerili
AGATGAGGAGAAACTTTTCACCGCTGAGGTTCAACTCTACAATTAATATTAAAAAATAAAAAGAGAAGCGAGATGCGGAGTTCCAGCGCGTCGCACATACAGAGACCAAAAGAAAGAAAGAAAAAAGGTGCAGCCTTCGGTAACAATGAGGCGTCCA
>NW_019182472.1:0-102 GCF_002260705.1 Seriola dumerili
AGCAAATATAGTTTTATTATTATCATTATTATTATTATTATTATTTTATTATTATTATTTTTTTTTTTTTTAACCCTTTCAGAGCACACTGTGAACACACCT
>NW_019182473.1:0-154 GCF_002260705.1 Seriola dumerili
TGTCATCATGGCAAAATAGGCCTACTGCAACGAAAGCCTACTTATCTTTTGGACTTTTTATTTGACTTTCAGCAATGGATAATAAAAAGAAAAAAGCAAGTGATTATTTTTCTTTTTCATGATCATAAAGGGATGAGCAAAACATAAGTAGATT
>NW_019182474.1:0-150 GCF_002260705.1 Seriola dumerili
AGAGAGAGAGAGAGAGAGAGAGAGGGGAAATAAATACAGGATTACTGGAGATGTCACATACATGGACAGATAATAGTTTCAGACTCAAAAAAAACTGACACACTGACAAAATATTAAGATGTTTTTGTACTTGACTTTATTATTCATCAA
>NW_019182475.1:0-820 GCF_002260705.1 Seriola dumerili
ACGTAGCGCTGCTCAGAGGACGTATTATAACCTCTTGTGAAGTGACAAGCACCACCACCTGCTCCTGGCAAGAAACCACGTCTGTGGCAGAAAAAACTTCATGGGTTCAAATCTCTTTACTTGACAAAAAGGGTTCGACCAAAACTGATAAGCAGTCCGCAAAATCTAGGTCCAGGAGGCGAGCAAATCATCAACACCGCACTCCACAGAGGAAGGGGAAGCCAATCAGGGTGGGGCAGATAATCACAGTAGCAGGGGCAGAATGTAATGGATCTGCAACGAGAGGACATGTGAGAGACACAAAATAAAACAGTAAAACCATGACCTAACAAAAAGCTCCTTTAAGGACTTCTCATTAATTTTGTCGAATCGATCGGTCGATTGGTTCATGCCGCTCTCTTTTATGCAGCTTTTTCCCCAAGAAGTGTGAACTGACTTTGACGTGTCGTTCCCCTTGAAGACGACATGGACCGCACTCAGTTCTAGTGACATCAAATTAAGAGACTGTGTGTTCGTATCGACTGAAGCCACTGTGAGTCTGACCTTCTTGCTGTTGGAACAGTTCAGCTCCTGACAGTAATCTGACTTGAGAAATTTCTGTCGCGACGACACTTCGGGACAGTGGGCTTCATGCCGCACACCTCCCTCCTTAATGCTGGCCACTTAAGCAGCGAGGTGATCAGAGGGAATGGGTTTACCCAGCGTGAGAGGTTTGTCACACTGAAACTGAATTAGGGCAAACTGATGGTATTACTCCTCGGGCTGCACCACTGGGACGGTGTAAATCACTTTGCTGCTGAGCAATAAAAAAAAAAAAAAA
>NW_019182476.1:0-245 GCF_002260705.1 Seriola dumerili
AGCCAATCAGGAGAGAGCGTGGGGGTGGGCGGGTCCAGCAGAGTTCCTGAAGGTCTGCTTTAGGAGCTCGGAGTCGTGTGGGCGGAGCCTGAAACTCATTATAAAAGTGTAATGACAGTGGAGCTGCAGTAAAGCAACCTGCATGATGCCCAGCGGCTCTGACACACAGGCAGAGGTCAGTCCTGTTACAGCCACCTGCCATCGTCACACTGAGCACGCCCAGCCGTGTGTCATGCCCCCCCCCC
>NW_019182477.1:0-117 GCF_002260705.1 Seriola dumerili
TCCATTTTCTATGTGGAGAAGGATGCTCAGATATGTTAAACATGATTCTGGTGTGTAATTAATATTTTTATACTACTCATTTTTAGATAGCTTAACAAAGAGTTAAATAGAGATGTC
>NW_019182478.1:0-144 GCF_002260705.1 Seriola dumerili
ACAAGACTGGAAATGGGGCTATTCTTGGCCTGTCCAAAGGTGAGAAATCTGCCCACCAGCACCTTGAAAACTAAAGCTCATCACTCTACACAATATATCACTTTTATATCATTTTTTAAGTATAATAACGACATGTTTAGGGGA
>NW_019182479.1:0-101 GCF_002260705.1 Seriola dumerili
TAAGGCATAAAAAGTCATAAAAACATACATTAATAAGGTATAAAAAATCATAGTATAATAAAGCATAAAAAGTCATTGTATAGAAAGGCATAAAATGTCAT
>NW_019182480.1:0-119 GCF_002260705.1 Seriola dumerili
ACCTGGGTTCGGGGGAGTTAGGGATCAAGCCTCCAACCCGTGAGCCAGGGCGCCCCTTTTCTCAACAGCTGAAATGATTCGGATAAAACCCAGAGGAACAATGACTTCTACACTCTAAC
>NW_019182481.1:0-175 GCF_002260705.1 Seriola dumerili
TTTCTGTTGTTTTATAAAATAAATAAATAAAATAAAATACATTTCACCAAAAAATATTTTTATGAAAAAAAAAATTTTCACAAAAAAATTTCAAAAAAATGTTTTTCAAAGAAAATGTTGTGCAATTTGTACTAAAAATATTCTCTGTTTTTGTAGAGAACTTGCTTCTACAAGT
>NW_019182482.1:0-165 GCF_002260705.1 Seriola dumerili
TGAGGCCCTGTATTGACTACCGGGGCCTCAAAAACATCAGAGTAAAAAACCGATACCCTCTTCCCCTCATCTCATCTGCTTTTCAACTGGTCCAAGGGGCTACCATCTTCACAAAGTTCGACCTATGTAACGCCTACCACTTGGTCCTGATTCAGGCGCCACTGG
>NW_019182483.1:0-113 GCF_002260705.1 Seriola dumerili
TATGTCATTTTTTGGACTTTTTATGCCTCACTTTCCATGATGTTTTTGTGACTTTTTGTGCCTTACTTTCCATATAGTTTTTATGCCTTACTATACTATGACGTTTTTTTGAC
>NW_019182484.1:0-151 GCF_002260705.1 Seriola dumerili
TTGGTGTTGGTAAAACTGTCTCTTGATGCATTTGATGCAAGCCGAATTGAACAGTGACAACTATGGATTTCTATAAATTCTTAAGTAATCTTTTACCAAGCAAACGTTTATGTTGGAAAGCAAGTCAACATTAAATTGCCATTAAAATACA
>NW_019182485.1:0-159 GCF_002260705.1 Seriola dumerili
TGAGGAATACTTCTGCATCGTCACTGTAGAGAAACATGTTGACCTGCTTTGCTTTCTGTTTATTTTAGATGTCCAGCAATAAAAAGGACGTCAGGACGTCATATAGCTCATCAGTCTTTTTGCAACAGGACGCCAGACTGCAGCACGCCGCAGGCCAAC
>NW_019182486.1:0-151 GCF_002260705.1 Seriola dumerili
AAATAAACAATATCATAACACAATGATCAAACTAATATAGGATATTTTGGCGCATTTCACCGCTCAACCGCGGAACTTTCTAACAAAACTTAACTTAATTAACAGCCAAATTTAAACAAAAACACAAATATTTAAATAGTCCATATCTCAC
>NW_019182487.1:0-149 GCF_002260705.1 Seriola dumerili
GTAATAAGCTGCGGGATCCGTGCCAGTTCAGCTCACCAGCGCTTGTACCTAAGAATCTAATATGTGTAAAAGTGTGACAAAATTCATTGTAGAAACTTAATATTTTCAATAGAGAGCTGCAAGTGGATGCAGCAAATATGAGTCTGCTC
>NW_019182488.1:0-145 GCF_002260705.1 Seriola dumerili
GTGTCCACCGCTTGCAAGCAACAAACTGAAGTTCAATGCTGAACTCGCAGCGTTTCTTCTAAACTGGCAAGTGAACAGCTGTTAATTCTAACACTGGCCATATAGAAGTAGCAAAACTTACAAATAGCTCCTTTAAATGACCCTG
>NW_019182489.1:0-105 GCF_002260705.1 Seriola dumerili
TGTGGAGGTATTAGATAAATGAACCCTGTTTTGTTGTCTTTCCTTTTCTCTCACCTTTATTTTTTATTTTTTTTTAATGGCTGAAGATTGACACTGATACATACT
>NW_019182490.1:0-136 GCF_002260705.1 Seriola dumerili
TGTCAAAAAATGTCATATTGCAATCAGGCATAAAAACATGAAAGAACCTCATAATATAGGTAGACGTAAGAATGTCATGGTATAATGATGCATAAACACATCAAAAAACGTCATACTATAGTGAGGCATAAAAACA
>NW_019182491.1:0-309 GCF_002260705.1 Seriola dumerili
GATAGTACAGTGGAAGGCGTGACGAGGAGGGTGAAAGATGACCTGAAGGGGAGAATTGAAATAGACATTATTAAGTGGGGCAAACATGCCGCTTTGGAGAGGTGGAAAGGAGGGTTCGGGTGGGTGTGATAAAACGCAGAGGGAGGTAATAAGTGTTTCCTTTAGTGACCTGTTTTATGTTAACAAAGGTAAAAAGGGTGCCATGAATTGTAAAGTATTATTGGAGGAGTTGCTTTGATGCTTCCTTGTTTTGTATATGTGTTGAGAACTGAAGGAAAAATGTTATAATAAAAAAAAAAAAAAAAAAAA
>NW_019182492.1:0-356 GCF_002260705.1 Seriola dumerili
TGCCATGATCATGTTTTTTTGCCGCCAATACTGTTCATCTGTGAGTAAGATCAGCTGATCCTCAGTGGATCCTCAGCCAATAATTTTTGGCAAGCATTGTAGATGGTGTATGTTATATCATTCTCACACACATCATTCTCTCGCACGGCGGTGCATTACACTACACAGAACACAGTGCTTCTCACAGCCGCAGACACAAGAGTATTAACTACAGGTGATTGGTTATAACGTGATGGTGAATAGAAGTATTATATGACAAT
This sequence comes from Seriola dumerili, assembly GCF_002260705.1. Taxonomy (NCBI): domain Eukaryota; kingdom Metazoa; phylum Chordata; class Actinopteri; order Carangiformes; family Carangidae; genus Seriola; species Seriola dumerili. The sequence continues at coordinate 261 of NW_019182492.1, forward strand.
ACATTTTCACAAGGTTAAACCTACTGGAAAAACTCATAGTGGAAGAAGTAAATCTGTGACTGTGATGCTTGTCAACAGATATCTAACAGCCTACAC
>NW_019182493.1:0-124 GCF_002260705.1 Seriola dumerili
ATCAGAAGGAAAGGAAACACTGAGGACTGTTGGTTTGGAGGAAATGATCAGTCCTGGAGTCTGATCTGCTCTGATGATTGTGGTCGTTACTCTGTCTGTCACAACAACAGAAAAACATCCATCT
>NW_019182494.1:0-100 GCF_002260705.1 Seriola dumerili
GAAACTTTTACAACCACCACTACTACTACTACTACTACTACTACTGCTATTCTAAAACTATTAATAATATTATTAACTTTACTTGTATTTAATCCTGTCA
>NW_019182495.1:0-128 GCF_002260705.1 Seriola dumerili
AACGTCATAGTATAGTAAGACATGAAAACGTCAAAAACGTCATAGTATGGTAAGACATGAAAACGTCAAAAACGTCATAGTATAGTAAGATATGAAAACGTAAAAAACAAAAGTCATAGTATAGTAAG
>NW_019182496.1:0-603 GCF_002260705.1 Seriola dumerili
TATGTGTGGAATGGAGCCCTGCAACATAACAATTTCCTGCAGCGGATTAATAAAGAATTTCTGATTCTGTGTGCCGCTCCCTGTTCCTCTCTGATTCTCGCTCTGTGTCTCTTTATGTTGAGAGAGTGTCGCCCTGGCGACGTTCGCTGCTTGAGCCACCTGTCCTGGGTCTCTCCGCTCTTCTTCACCACCTTCGTGGTCATGGCCCAATTTGTGCTGGTGAACCTGGTGGTGGCGGCGATCATGCAGGCTCTGGAGGACAGCACCATGGTACAGTCAGTACACATGCACAGACAAACACACAGTCATTGTTTGACAGGAACAGCTCTGAGGCTTTATTTTATGATTTTCNACAGACAAACACACAGTCATTGTTTGACAGGAACAGCTCTGAGGCTTTATTTTATGATTATCATTTCTTTCTTAACAAATTCCTGGAAAGAGCAGTGTAATCTGGCTAATTATACGGAAAAGACACATGATCTTTATATTACTTATATTATACAATTAATTCAAATGAATTGTAACCTTGAATATGAAAATATGTGAACTGCATCTAGTCAGTCAATTATAATATGAATATCCAATAATAAATGAATAGTG
>NW_019182497.1:0-160 GCF_002260705.1 Seriola dumerili
ATCTTTTAACTGGAGCTGCAACTTTACTAATCGATGAGTCAACTGATATAAAATCAATCTGCAGCAAATTCTAGGTTTTATAAATAAATTATATATAAATATAATTTATATATAATTTATATGTTATATAAATACCTTTTGGACTGAAGACATTAGCAAA
>NW_019182498.1:0-106 GCF_002260705.1 Seriola dumerili
TTTTTTTTTTTCGGTTTATATTTAGCCAAGGACAAAGCGAAGTCCAACTGGAAACCAAAGACAAGAGAAATGTTAATATGCTGCTGCTCTGGGCAGAGTCATGAGG
>NW_019182499.1:0-111 GCF_002260705.1 Seriola dumerili
AGAGAGAGAGAGAGAGAGAGAGAGAGAGAGAGAGAACTATGAATATTCCAGGTAGCACAAGGATCTGCTATCAACAGGTGATCCTATATGACAGCTCACTCTTTAACTCAT
>NW_019182500.1:0-102 GCF_002260705.1 Seriola dumerili
AATGTGAAAACCGTCATAGTATAATAAAGTATAAAAATGGGAAAAAACATCATATTATAGTAAGGCATAAAAATCTGAAAAAAACGTCATGTAAGGCATAAA
>NW_019182501.1:0-100 GCF_002260705.1 Seriola dumerili
TTTTTTTTTTAAATGAAAACAAAATCATTAAATGGCTGATAAACAATCAGGAGCTCATATGTAAATGATCTGGAAAACCATTCACAGTTCAATAAATCCT
>NW_019182502.1:0-263 GCF_002260705.1 Seriola dumerili
TGGATTAACAGCTGTTAACTCTCCAGTCTGAGCCATTAAACCATCACAGAGGCGGGAGCAACGAGACGACGTCATTATAAAAACTCAATAAACTCGAGACAAACTTTAAAACAAATGTAAGAAACACCATGAAAATCTGACATTTCTGTTTCTCCTCACTGCTCCGATGTTTTTGTCTCTTGATCACATGATCATTTATTCTCTAAATCTGTGTCCGTCTCACGTTATTACTTTTATTCCACCTCCGCCGTTTTTTTTTTTTT
>NW_019182503.1:0-186 GCF_002260705.1 Seriola dumerili
TTTTGATTCAATTTTCAGACATTTGAGTTGAAAAAAAAAGACAACTGTTGTTATAGCAGCATGAAACATTTATATATCCTACTTACCTGTAACTGTCAATATTACATTATATTCCGCATACTCACGCCTAGAATTATCTTGTACTAGGAATTCAGACACCCCTAAAGTGGACCGTACCATTTCGTA
>NW_019182504.1:0-300 GCF_002260705.1 Seriola dumerili
AGTTTTCCTGTCTATTTGAGCATCATTAATGAAGAATATTATAGACATCATGATTATGTGTCCTAAAGTTATCAGTTACACCTGAGCATGCAATACTGTTCAATAACGCTGTTAAACTGCTCTCAGCGCTTAAATCTGCGGCTTTCCTCGATACAAGCTGTTTCTGTGTCTGCAAAACGTCAGCTTTCACATTAAGTGTGATTTCAACACAGAACACTTGAGGATAAGTTTTCCTGTCTATTTGAGCTTACACATGAGCAGGCAATACTGTTCAATAACGCTGTTAAACTCCTCTGAGCT
>NW_019182506.1:0-105 GCF_002260705.1 Seriola dumerili
TAGACTAATATGATCTTGTACTGGATGTATCAGATATTAAGATAGCAGATCAAAATGAGCGGCAAAATAAGGCGCAAATTCATACTGTATCTAGTGTTGTATTGT
>NW_019182507.1:0-268 GCF_002260705.1 Seriola dumerili
CCTAATATCTAATTAATTAGATGATTATTTTCAGATGGAGCACTGGAACACTGAATAAGAGGTGTGAATTTAGCCCATCACACTGTAATGAGTTCTGGAAAAAATTTATTGACTGAGTATTTCAATAGAGAAGTTGACGTTTTTCGAATGAGTGTGTATTGGAGCCAGAGTTTTTTGGAGCCAGCCTCCAGCGGCCCATGGTGGTATTGCACATTAAGGCACTTTTGCGTTGGCTTCATTTTTCAGCCTGGGAGACTACGTCCATTTA
>NW_019182508.1:0-720 GCF_002260705.1 Seriola dumerili
GTCGCAGGGAAGTGATTTAGCTGCAAGGCTTGAAACGTAAAGGCACCACTGTCTAAATGACCACAGGATTGTGGGTAAATCTTCTGGCCAGGCAATGAACCTCTCCTCACCAAGAGAGCTTAATCACAGAGGTGAAGTGGCAGCATGCAGCTATTAACCCCAGCCATCTACAGCACGGACACTTTCCCTTGTCTCCCCTTTATTCTCAGCCTCAGAAGCGTGCACGCGACTTCCTTCCTTCAGCTCCCAGCCTCATATTTCATCTCTCCACTTCCATCACTTACACGAGCTGTCCTACATGACAGCTCCCAAAAGGTAGAAATATGTGCAGACGAAGCACCGTGATTCATTTTTGCCTGACAGTCCTCTGGAGAGCTTGCTAAGGAGCAGGCTATTCAAACTGAGTGAGGAAAATTGTCAACCCCCACCACCACCCCCACTACCAGCTCCATCCCGCTGACACTTATTGTTTTCTTATAAGAATCTGGCATAAGAATATCCTGATTGCATGCTTGGATTCTGCTGCATTTATCACTTCCATGGCTCAGTGGGGACGTGATGTGATAGCTCCAGCCCTGATGTCTCTGTTCCAGCAGAGAATTGAATTTTTTCTGAGAGGAAGCCATATTCGCCAGGGCTCTGGAACCTTTGAATTCAGACAGACTTGTGATTAATTAGGCCCTGGATCTGGTGCTGCCCTCAGACCTCAGGGGGGGGGGG
>NW_019182509.1:0-106 GCF_002260705.1 Seriola dumerili
ATGCCTTGCCATACTATGAGGTTTTTAAGACTTTTTACGCCTTAATATACTATGACGTTTTTTTGGTATTTTTCTGCCATACTATACTTTGATGTTTTTTGTCATT
>NW_019182510.1:0-100 GCF_002260705.1 Seriola dumerili
TCTGTTTTTAACCCTATAAATGCCAAACATTTTTTTAACCTTGTTTTTTTACCCATATGTCAATCAGACCTAATGAATTTAAATAAAATCTTATATTTTT
>NW_019182511.1:0-456 GCF_002260705.1 Seriola dumerili
AAAAAAAAACAAGGTGAGCAGGTGTCTTGGTCAAGGTTTTGTCATGGATGATGACATGTTACATACTGGCTTCTAGAATTACTCATGTCTGCCCTCCAGTGGACAATATGTGAAACTCACATCATTGGTTTGTCATAGGATTTTCTGAAATATCACCTCAATGAAATGTGTTGATGCTGCTGTAATGTATCAAAGGTAATGATGGAGAGACTTTCATCCCTAATGGTAATTTTCCTTGCCTCCAAATTAAAGAGATGCTGATAATGGAAATTAAACTGTTCTGATCTGAACTGAACTGATCATCTAATCCACAAATATTTTGATAATGAGCCATTTTTCAATCAAAAATGCCATTTTGTTGTTCAAAATTCTCCATTGTGGTGATTTGCTGTTTTTCCTCATCTTAGCTTTATGATGAATATATTTGGTCAGATAAAACAAGACATCTGAAATGAA
>NW_019182512.1:0-150 GCF_002260705.1 Seriola dumerili
TGGGATCTTCCAAGACTCAAAGATTGCAACAACCATGAGGATCAATGCTTGTGTTGCCACATTTTCCATCTCACGAGCACCAATTCCAAACTCAATTATCCATCATCATTCAGCAAACTGTGTCTTTTCCTGCTTTCTTCTGCTCAGTAA
>NW_019182513.1:0-177 GCF_002260705.1 Seriola dumerili
TTTGTAAGAGGAAAGGCTTTTGTAGAAGAAGTCAGAGCTGAACAAAACTACAAGCTGAAGTTTAGTGGTGACGCTGAAGTCACGTGACCGGGGTGTAGTTGGTTTAGAGCCTAACATTAGCGTTTTACCTTTGAGCGATTGTATTTAGGATTTAAAAAACCTCTCTGAGCCTTAAAC
>NW_019182514.1:0-124 GCF_002260705.1 Seriola dumerili
TTTCCATCAGCCTACTTTGTGTTTAGTGCTAAACCTGTTTGGGATGTGTGGGAAAACTCATGATACTCTTCTACAACTCTATGGTAGACTGGTTTGGTAAATCTTTTCAGCTTCTCCTCTCTGG
>NW_019182515.1:0-231 GCF_002260705.1 Seriola dumerili
GCACATAAAACTTCATACAGGAGAGACACCATTTGGTTGTGATATTTGTGGGACGAGATTTAAGGAAAAGGCAACTCTTACGAGGCACATAAAACTTCATACAGGAGAGAAACCATTTGTTTGTGATGTTTGTGGGAAGAGATTTAATGCGAAGACGAATTTTACGAGGCACATGAAAGTTCATACAGGAGTGAAACCATTCAGTTGCAGTCTTTGTGGGAAAAGATATAC
>NW_019182516.1:0-195 GCF_002260705.1 Seriola dumerili
TGAGCCAGGAGATTGTTAGCTTAGCATACACACTGGAAATAGCTAGCCAGCCTCGGTCTTTCCGAAGTTATCAAATCTGCCTATTAGCACCTCTGACGCTCATTAATTAATACATACCTCTCCCCTGCTTCCAGTCTTTATGCTAAGCTAAGCTTGTTCAAAAGAAATGTATTAAGTTGGCTTTAACTTCATGTT
>NW_019182517.1:0-106 GCF_002260705.1 Seriola dumerili
ATTTTTATTCTATACTATACTACGACTTTTTGAAAAATACATTTTTATGCCATACTATACTATGTCATTTTTTTTTTTTATGCCATACTATACTATGTCGTTTTTT
>NW_019182518.1:0-132 GCF_002260705.1 Seriola dumerili
CCACCCCATGTTCTGCTTGTCCATATTTTCACCAATAAACAATCAAATAAAAAATGCTAATGCTATTGCAAGCTGCTAATGCTAGCAAGCTAACGCCCACCCCCCTGTGTTCTGCTTGTCCATGTTTTTTCA
>NW_019182519.1:0-9278 GCF_002260705.1 Seriola dumerili
AGAAAAACTAAGTTTACAGACACAGAGACAGTTTCTAACAAGGAAAGCAGCAGATTTTAACACTGGGAGTACATTAACACAGCTAACGAATTGTATTGCATGCTCAGGTGTAACTAATAACTTTAGGATATGTAAGCATGAAATCCATCATATTCTTCATGGATGGTACTCAAATAGACATGAGAACTTATCCTGAAGTGTTCTGTGATAAAATCACACTTAAAGTGAAAGCAGTCAGTTTGCAGACACAGAGACAGCTTCTAACAAGAACTCAGCAGTTTTAAGCGCTGAGAATGATTTAACAGCGTTATTGAAGATAATGCATGCTCAGGTGTAACTGATAACTTTAGGAAATGTAAGCATGAAATACATCATATTCTTCATGGATGGTACTCAAATAGACAGGAAAACTAATCCTCAAGTGTTCTGTACAGAAATAACATGTGGTGAGAAAAACTAGGTTTGCAGAAACAGTGACACCTTCTAACGAGAAAAGCAGCAGATGTAAGCGCTAAGAATGATTTAAACAGCGTTATTGAACATAACTGCATGCTCAGGTGTAACTGATAACTTTAGGACATGTAAGCATGAAATCCATCATATTCTTCATGGATGGTACTCAAAAAGACAAGAAAACTTATCCTGAAGTGTTCTGTACAGAAGCCACACTTAAAGTGAGGCTGTCACTTCGCAGATAGAGACACAGCTTCTAACGCGAAAAACAGCAGATTTAAGCGCTGAGAATGATTTCACAGCGTTATTGAACATAATTGCATGCTAAGGTGTAACTGATATCTTTAGGACATGTAAGCATGAAATACATCCTATTCTTCATGGATGGTACTCAAATAGACAGTAAAACTTATCCTGTAGTGTTCTGTACAGAAATCACACTTAAAGTTAAAGCTGTCAGTTGACAGATACACACACAGCTTCTAACGAGAGAAGCAGCAGATTTAAGCGCTGAGAATGATTTAACAGCGTTATTGAACATAATTGCATGCTCAGGTGTAACTGATAACTTTAGGACATGTAAGCATGAAATACTTCATATTCTTCATGGATCGTACTGAAATAGATAGGAAAATTTATCCTGTAGTGTTCTGTGATAAAATCACACTAAGTTAAAGTTGTCAGTTTGCAGATACAGACACAGCTGCTAACGAGAAAAGCAGCAGATTTAAGCGCTGAGAATGATTTAAAAGCGATATTGAACATAATCGCATGCTAAGTTGTAACTGATAACTTTAGGACATCTTAGCATGAAATACATCATATTCTTTATGGATGGTACTCAAATAGACAGGAAAACTTATCCTGAAGTGTTCTGTACAGATATAACATGAGGTGAGAAAAACTAAGTTTACAGACACAGAGACGGCTTCTATCGAGGAAAGCAGCAGATTTTAACTCTGGCAGCACGTTAACACAGCTAATGAATAGTATTGCATGCTCAGGTGTAACTGATAACTTTAGGACATGTAAGCATGAAATCCATCATATTCTTCATGGATGGTAGTCAAATAGACAGCAAAACTTATCCTCAAGTGTTCCGTGCTGAAATCACACTTAATCTTAACGCTAACAGTTAGCATACACAGAGATAGCTTCTAACGGGGAAAGCAGCAGATTCAAGCGCTGAGAAGACTTTATACAGCGCCACTGAACAGTATTGTAGTGTAGTGTATCGTACTCACCCCTTGAGGAAGAGGTATCAGGCACTGGCTGGTATTCGTCATCATCAGTGGTAATGCTATCCTCTTCTGAGGAGGGTGTCCCATCATCTTCAGGAGAGAATGTGTCCTCATCTTGGGTAGAAGATGTCTTTTCTTCAAATGCAGAGGATTTCTGCCTTTCATCGATCTTCGAATCCATCACATAGTCAAGTGCTTGAAGCAGTGAATATTACCTTCTTACCATCCTGCCAGAGAAAAAATGATCTGGAAGCTGTTAGGCTTACTTACAGCATTAGTATTGACTGCACCTGCAGTCTCCAGGACAGATTTACAAACAATGCCTAGGTTGTTTTTTCTTTACGCTGCAGCTGCGACTTTGAACTCTGCAAGATGTCCTGTGATTTTTTTTTGCCTGCGTCAGACCATTTTCTGCTATCCTTAAGGTCACATCTATGTCAAAATTGTGTCATTCATTCGCTCAATTGGAGTGCACTAAGCCATCATAGGCATATTGGAAACTAAGACTATTACATGAAATTTCTCTTTTGGCCAAAAATGGAGAAATGACTAAATTTTGTAGAAAATATAAAACACTAAAATTTTGAAGTGTTGAGTTTAGAATGAAAGTAGTTTTACCTAAATTGTATGATTTAATAGTGTAAATAAAAAGTAATTCAAAAATGTAGTTTTCATGGGTTTCAATTGGCCAAAAGTGATGACCAGCAGCGATTGGATAACGAGTGCGGGAGGCGGACGAACACTCTGGAGGTGAAAAAGGGATCCCAAATAATAAGGTAAGCACCACCTTTTTAACAGAAGTGTGCAGATTGGACAAAACTAAATTATTCTCCAGTATGAAGTTCATTATTCCTCCTGCTAGTATTTAATATCTAATCTGAGTAAAACCAAGCAGTGAGCAAGAAGTCTGTACGTAGTAGGGGGCCTACACGTGCTATTTTATTCTGTGTCTGTACGTGGTAGGGGCTACACATACTATTATTTAAGTAGGGGGCTTCAAGCCTTAAAAGCCTACATTTTGTGTTCATAAAGGTGTTCAAAAGGTGCTGGGGGCGCGTAGTGTTTAAACGTAAAATTGTGTTATTATAAGGGGAATGTTGGGTGGGCCTTCTGTATGTTAACCATACACGCAATTCAAGAAGGTAAAGTATTGGGGTGGTTTGGATGGATAATAATTTCATGAATTAAAAGATCGGGATACTGTGTGAAACTTAAACACCCAGTGACCGCAGCCACTCATTTGGAGGGAGCTGTAGAAGCTTGTCTCTCAGCAGCCCCGGTTGACCTACAGGAGTCATTCATGAGATATTTCCATGTGTGAAGTACATTAAGTAACTTGTAGTGTATAACTGAGGAATTAATTTGTAAACATGGATGGAAAATTAAATCGTGAAAAAGTAGAGTCCAATATTCCCACTTTAAAAAAGGATTTTGGAGTTCCAGGGACTTGTGGGAAAGAAATGGGAAATAATAAAAAAACAAATTGCTAGTGTGTCAGCCAGAGAAGAAAAGAGGGAAAATCTTAAAACATTTAGAGGACTGGTATGGAACAAAGCGACAGCTTAGCTGGTTTCCACATGAGGACCTGTAAAGAAGACATAAAAAAGACCTCCAGACACGACTGAAATCACTAGGACTAATGACCACCAACTACACCACAAACAGAGCCACCAGTTAAAAGAGTCATTGACTCGATCAAGATATGGAACAAGGAATCAAGCATGCAAACTCAGGAAAGGGGTTGAAATTATGGGGAAATTGAGGAAAAGGAGAAATAGGTGGGATGTTGAGAAAGTGGGAGAACAGAGTAAACACATGTCGCAGGGAGTTTGTGTAGGACAGTATGATGATTTAGGGTTAGAGGGACAGAGTAAGAATGAGGGTGACAGAGAAGGTGAAGAAAAGATATTAGGAAATAGACATAGCGTCGTAGTAGAAGGGACAGGATTAAGAAGGTCTGAGAGACCTAAAGAACGTAGGGAGCAGGAAGAAGGATTTTAACAGCCTAAAGACCTGCAGATGCCCCTATTTGGAGGAGGCACGTATAATATTCCAGTTAAATATAAATCATTCTCATTGGGTGACATGACAGCCTTAGTCAATCAGCTGCCTCCTCTTAGGGATGGAGCTAAACCATAGTTAAACAAAGTATCACAGCTCACACAGGGACAAACATTGGCCATGGGGGATATGAGAGGCCTACTTGGTCACTCATGCGGCTCCTGGAGAGTGAAGCTGCAGCTACAACAGGCTAGAGACCAGCAACAGATAAGAAAGCTAGTGTTAAGCAACATAAACAAATATTGCAAATGCCTTTTTACAGATGTTGTTGCTGCTTCAGCTCTTTCCCTATCCCCATCTCCCCCTCCTAACCCTTCCCCTAATCCATAACCTTACGACCCTCTGTATATCCCAGTGTCTGTACTCACGCCAGGTGAGATGATCCAGGGTCCAGGAAACCAGGGAGGGAAGTAGAGGCCAATAAGGGAGGAGCAGGGGGAGTGAAAAACAAGGGATGATTTATTTGTGGAGCAATGGATCATTGGGTCAAGGATTGCCCTTATAATGGCTATGCTCAGCAGCAGGGAAGAAGCGGTGGTCCCCCAGGGGGGGCAGCCTTAAACCCACCCCAGCAGGCACCCAATTCACATATGGGCCCAGGAGGATGGCCTCCACATTCTGGTGCATGGGGATAGTTCTCACAGCAGCCATAGGGATGCCAAACAGAGGGGGAACTACAGGGCCTGGCAGCTCCCTGTTTTTCTCTGAAGGTGAATGGGAAAACACAATGGGTCACTCAACCCTGAGTGATCCACCTTGCAGACTTTCACCCACCTATATTTCTGTTTTGGGATCTTCTGGCACTGAACAAAACTGCCTTTCACGGAAGAAATTGTTGTGACTGTGGGAAACCAAACGCTGAGACACTCCTTTGTCTATGCACCTGACTGTCCTCTGAACTTCATGGGAAGAGACTGGTTGGTTCGCCTGGGAGTTGCAGTGAAATGTGCACCTCGGGGAACAAATATGCATTTTCCAGATGGAACTGTGATCACCTGCAGCTCTTCTATCGATACGTCTGTTAGGCAAATGCCCCTGGGTGCCTCTGCTCCAAATACTGCTGCTGAACCACCAGCTGATGTATACTGGGTATTGTTAAATACAGAAAATAATCCCTTGGTAGAACAATTTGATTTATGGGCTCCGTAGATTCACTCTCTCATCTCCTACCCTCCCCATTGTACTTTATCTGTTTCTGAAGGCCATAAAACGGAAGTGGAGTGAACCACGGTGGACAGGACCATTTAAAGTGACAGCTAGAAAACACTCGGCCGTAAAACTGGCTGGGAAGGGTTACAGCTGGTATGACCTCTCTCAGTGTACTAAGAACGCCACAGCACAGGAGAAGAAAGCCGAGAGGAACTATAAAAACAAACAAAAAAAACAAACATTTTTTATCTACAAAGGATCAGTAACTTGAGCTCTGGCTGAACTGAGAGCCCTCTCAGCCACCATGCACGAACACTCTGGCGTCGACAACCCCTTGGACGACTAGTGTGACCGAATGCTTGGCAATTATAAGAATATTATATTATCCATGTTTACTTCATTTGTGGTTATTATTGTAGTATTAGCCTTCTGTGGTTGTTGCTGTATTCGTGGTGCTCGTACTCTAACTGAAAAAGCTATTGTTGCAACACTCACGAAGAAAGACGTCCTGATAGCACCACCTCCATATGGCCAAATGTGTATTATGATGGATGAACGCCGATCTCTTTTAGAATTGGACGGGGCGGAGGAATCAGAGAACGAGGTGGAGGATGGTATCTGAGGAGGAAAGTAGTCCCACAGGGGAAGGTTAAAACGTTAGGTATGGGGGGAGGTTCCGCCCAATCGCAAGGTTGACCTGTGGAGGAAGCAGACGGATATGTTGAACTCAGTTTGTTGAGTTCAAAAGGGGGTCTGTTGGAAAATTTCAGGCTATTAAACCTAAACCTGTTTAATGTTTTAGGTAAGTAGATATTTAGGTGCTAAGGGTGAGTGGTGGTTTAAACATCTGCCTTAAGGAAACTATTTACAACCACTGATAAGGACCACTCTATGGTCATGTGTAGGGGGCAGCCGGAGGTAACGGATAGAGATGTGGTAATTTATGTGTAAAAACTAACTGTCTTCTTTTAAGCTGCTGAGTTCCTGAGAAGGAAGAAGCCAGCAGAGCTAATCAGAAGACAACAAAACGCCCATGCACATTTCTTTGTTTGTACCTGTATAAAAACACTGGATCAGGGAAAGTTAGGTTATCAGACTGGGGACTGACCAACACTTATTATTGGTTAGGGAAATACACATCTGATCCAGAATGCTGTAATTGTTCATTGTTCATTGTTTGCTGATAACATTCACTAAACAAATTTAACTAAATTCTTTGGTGTGGACATGCACTTGTCATTTGAGTATTGTGATCACTGGAAGGAGGGGTGAGGGTTTTTTCCTCTGTAGAGCAAAAAACTCCTTCAAGAGACAGCTTCTATCAGAAAAGCAGAAGATTTAAACACTCAGAGCACTTTAACACCGCAAATGAATAGTATTGCATGCTCATACTTAATGTGAAAGCTTGACAGTTTGCAGTTTTTTCAATAGAAGCTGTGTCTGCAAACTGTCAGGGTTCACATTAAGTGTCATTTCAACACAGAACACCTCAGGATAAGTTTCCCTCTCTATTTGAGTAGCATCCATGAAGAATATGATGTATTTCATGCTTACATGTACTAAAGTTATTAGTTACACCTGAGCATGCAGTTATGTTCAATAACGCTATCAAATAATTCTCAGCGATTAAATCTGCTGCTTTTCTCATTAGAAGCTGTCTCTGTGTCTGCAAACTGACTGCTTTCACTTAAAGCGTGATTTCATCACAAAACACTTCAGGATAAGTTTTCCTGTCTATTTGAGTACCATCCATGAAGAATATGATGTATTTCATGCTTACATGTCCTAAAGTTATCAGTGACACCTGAGCATGCAGTTATATTCAATAACACTGTTAAATCATTCTCATCGCTTAAATCTGTTGATTTTCTCGTTAGAAGCCGTCTCTTTGTCTGTAAACCTAGTTTTTCTCACCACATGTTATTTCTCTACAGAACACTTCAGGATAACTTTTACTGTCTATTTGAGTACCATCCATGAAGAATATGATGTATTTCATGCTTACATGTCCTAAAGTTATCAGTTACACCTGAACATGCAGTTATGTTGAATAATGCTGTTAAATTATTCTCAGCGATTAAATCTGCTGCTTTCCTCGTTAGAAGCTGTGTCTGTATCTGCAAAGTGACAGCTTTCAACTTTAAGTGTGATTTCATCACAGAGCACTTCAGGATAAGTCTTCCTGTCTATTTGAGTACCATCCATGAAGAATATGATGTATTTCATGCTTACATGTCCTAAAGTTATCAGTTACACCTGAGCATGCAGTTATGTTCAATAACGCTGTTAAATCATTCTCAGCGCTTAAATCTGCTGCTTTTCTCGTTAGAAGCTTTCTCTATGTCTGAAAACTGATTGCTTTCACTTGAAGTGTGATTTCCTCACAGAAAACTTGAGGATAAGTTTTCCTGTCTATTTTCGTGCCGTCCATGAAGAATATGATGTATTTCATGCTTACATGTCCTAAAGTTATCAGTTACACCTTAGCATACAGTTATGTTCAATAACGCTATTAAAACATTCTCAGCGCTTAAATCTGCTGCTTCCGCGTTAGAAGCTGTCTCTGTGTCTGCAAACTGACAGCTTTCACATTAAGTGTGATTTCATCAGAGAACACTACAAGATAAGATTTCCTGTCTATTTGAGTACCATCCATGAAGAATATGATGGATTTCATGCTTACATGTCATAAAGTTATCAGTTACACCTGAGTATGCAGCTATGTTCAATAACGCTGTGAAATCATTCTCAGCGCTTAAATCTGCTGCTTTCCTCGATGGGAGCCGTTTTTGTGTCTGTAAACCTAATCTTTCTCACCACATGTTATTTCTGTACAGAACACTTCAGGATAAGTTTTACTGTCTATTTGAGTACCATCCATGAAGAATATGATGTATTTCATGCTTACATGTCCTAAAGTTATCAGTTACACCTGAACATGCAGTTATGTTGAATAATGCTGTTAAATTATTCTCAGCGATTAAATCTGCTGCTTTTGTCGTTAGAAGCTGTCTCTGTGTCTGCAAACTGACAACTTTCACATTAAGTGTGATTTCATCAGAGAACACTTCAGGATAAGTTTTCCTGTCTATTCGAGTACCATCCATGAAGAATATGATGTATTTCATGCTTACATGTCCTAAAGTTATCAGTTACACCTTAGCATACAGTTATGTTCAATAACGCTATTAAAACATTCTCAGCGCTTAAATCTGCTGCTTCCGCGTTAGAAGCTGTCTCTGTGTCTGCAAACTGACAGCTTTCACATTAAGTGTGATTTCATCAGAGAACACTACAAGATAAGATTTCCTGTCTATTTGAGTACCATCCATGAAGAATATGATGGATTTCATGCTTACATGTCATAAAGTTATCAGTTACACCTGAGTATGCAGCTATGTTCAATAACGCTGTGAAATCATTCTCAGCGCTTAAATCTGCTGCTTTCCTCGATGGGAGCCGTTTTTGTGTCTGTAAACCTAATCTTTCTCACCACATGTTATTTCTGTACAGAACACTTCAGGATAAGTTTTACTGTCTATTTGAGTACCATCCATGAAGAATATGATGTATTTCATGCTTACATGTCCTTAAGTAATCAGTTAAGACCTGAGCATGCATTATGTTCAATAACGCTGTGAAATCATCTCAGCCCTTAAATCTGCTGCTTTCCTCGTTAGAAGCTGTGTCTGTATCTGCAAAGTGACAGCTTTCAACTTTAAGTGTGATTTCATCACAGAGCACTTCAGGATAAGTCTTCCTGTCTATTTGAGTACCATCCATGAAGAATATGATGTATTTCATGCTTACATGTCCTTAAGGTATCAGTTACACCTGAGCATGCAGTTATGTTCAATAACGCTGTTAAATCATTCTCAGCGCGTAATTCTGCTGTTTTTCGCGTCAGAAGGTGTCTCTGTGTCTGCAAACTGAGTGCTTTCAATTTAAGTGTAATTTCATCACAGAACTCTTGAGGATAGGTTTTCCTGTCTATTCGAGCACCATCCATGAAGAATATGATGTATTTCATGCTTATGCTTACGATGTCCTACAATGTTATACAAGTCTACACCTGAAAGCTAATGCATTTATTCTCAATCACTGCCGGTTAATCATTCTCAGCGCTTAAAATCTGCTGCTTTTCTTGTTAGATAGCTGTCTCTGTGTCTGCAAATGCTGTGCTAACTTTAATTGGGAATTTCATCACAACACACTTAGGATAATTTTCCTTGTGCTATTTGAGTCCATCCATGAAGAATATGATGTATTTAATGCTTACATTCCAGTTTCAGTTACACCTGAGCTATTGCAGTTTTTGGTTCAATAACCTGGTTAAAGATCATTCTCAGCGCCTACTAATCTGCTGCTTTCTCG
>NW_019182520.1:0-155 GCF_002260705.1 Seriola dumerili
GGTGATACACCAGTACAGAGCGACTGAGAAAGATTTAAAGGAATATTACACTGAAAAATAAAAAGCTCAGCCTTGTATAGGCTTGAGGATCAGTTTCCTTCAGTTTTTATGTCCACAGGCTTCTTGTACCTTCAGCTTTTTATCTAAGAATATTT
>NW_019182521.1:0-142 GCF_002260705.1 Seriola dumerili
TAACAAGGATTCATGTTTTGAACATATGAGCTCAACTTCACAAAACATGTCGCTAAAGGCTCATACCAACGTTCTGAGTTTTAGGCTACACTATTTCCAATTTCACAGCACTTCATTGACTTTGACATAAGAGCAAAATATA
>NW_019182522.1:0-134 GCF_002260705.1 Seriola dumerili
TTTAATTTGTCTCTAACTTTTTCTCTTACGTTTCTCTAATTTTATCATGTTTCTCTACCATTTATCATGCGTCTGCATGATAAATGGCCAAAAAGTGTGTTTGTGTGAGTGCACACTGTGTGTGTGTGTGTGTG
>NW_019182523.1:0-141 GCF_002260705.1 Seriola dumerili
AAAAAACCTATAACATCCTGATTGTATAAATCTGCACACACTATCAAACTAATACTTTGTGGAAGCAGCTTTTGCATTTATTAGAGCAGCAAGTTTTTGTGTAAAAGTCTCTGTTCACTTGACTGTAATTTTATCCCACTC
>NW_019182524.1:0-106 GCF_002260705.1 Seriola dumerili
ATATGAATATACAGTCAGTCTGGTAGGGAAATACTAAATCCCCTTTTTAATTTAATTTAATTTAAATTTTTTTGCCTAAAATTATTCAGATGTTAAAATGACTTCA
>NW_019182525.1:0-231 GCF_002260705.1 Seriola dumerili
CCTTTCTATACTATGTTGTTTTATTCCTTACCATACTAAAATGTTTTTATGACCTCTTATGCCTTAATTTACTTTGATGTTTTTTTAATGTTTTATGCCATACTATACTGTGGCGTTTTTATGACCTTTTATACCATACTATACCATGACATTTTATGGCATTTTTATGCCATACTATTCTATGTCGTTTTATTCCTTACAATGCTAAGCCGTTTTTATGACATTTTACAC
>NW_019182526.1:0-110 GCF_002260705.1 Seriola dumerili
TGAAGATGCAGCAGTTTATTACTGTCAGAGTCTACATAATGGACCAGTGTTCACACAGTGATTTGTAGTCATACAAAAACCTCCCTCAGTCAGACTGCAGAGACACTGAG
>NW_019182527.1:0-105 GCF_002260705.1 Seriola dumerili
AAGACATAAAACGTCATAGTATAGTAAGGCAAAAAAACCGTCATAGTTTAATAAGGCATAACAACTTGAAAAAACGTCATTGTATAGTAAGGCATAAAACGTCAT
>NW_019182528.1:176-10034 GCF_002260705.1 Seriola dumerili
ACAGTCCCTGAGATCAGGAAGTCTCTCCACAGATAAACTGTCTCCTGCTCAATGGTCAGCTCTGGTCTTGATCTTACTGTCCTCAGAAGAAGATCTGGACGTGTTTGACCTGAAGAAATACTCTGCTTCAGGGGAGGCTCTTCTGAAGCTGCTGCCAGTGGTCAAAGTCTCTAACAAAGCTGTGTAAGTGTAGAGAGTGTTGATTTATGCATCATTATATAAAGACACTTCTGTCTTCTCAACAGGAGAGAAAATAACTTCCTTTCTTCTTTAATTCATCATGATCATCTCTTCAGACTGAGTGGCTGTAACCTCTCAGAGAGAAGCTGTGAAGCTCTGTCCTCAGTCCTCAGCTCCCAGTCCTCTAGTCTGAGACACCTGGACCTGAGTAACAACGACCTGCAGGACTCAGGAGTGAAGCTGTTGTCTGCTGGACTGGAGAGTCCACTCTGTACACTGGAGACTCTCAGGTCAGGATCCATCAACCTGTTTATCTGATGACAGTTTAACAGAGCAGCAGGTGTTGACAGAGGGTTCCTGTGTGTTGTTTTGTGTGTTCAGTCTGTCAGGATGTCTGGTCACAGAGGAAGGCTGTGCTTCTCTGGCCTCAGCTCTGAGCTCCAACCCCTCCCACCTGAGAGAGCTGGACCTGAGCTACAATCATCCAGGAGACTCAGGACTGAAGCTTCTGTCTGCTGGACTGGAGGATCCAGACTGGAGACTGGACACTCTCAGGTATGTAGAGGCCTGCTGCAGACACACACACTGTCTGATAGAGGAGGGACTTTATGCAGGTGCAGACTTTACTATTAGACAAGGTGATGAAGTATCTTCTTCATGTCTCCTCCCTGCTCTGTATCATTAAAGATGAAGACTCCACTTCCTGTTTCTCTGTGGTCAATGTACATCCATACACACAAGCCTCCATCTGAACACAGTAATCAAACAGTCTGTGTATGTGAGCCATGTAATGTCCATGTGTGCATGCTGACAGAGAACGTGCTGGTCTAACCCCCCTCCTCCTTTCAGGGCGGAGCCTGGTGGAGTCCGATGGTTGACACCAGGTCTGAAGAAGTGTAAGTGTGTTTTTAATGTGATTGATGAAAACAAAGCAGCACATTCAACCATCTTCAAACTGTCACATCACTGATGTCAGGAGTCATCATCAAACTGTCAATAAGTGATCAGATGATCAATAACTGCAACTGTTTCTTGTTCTCTCCATCAGATTCCTGTGAACTCACAATCGACACAAACACAGTGAACAGACAGATCAAACTGTCTGACAACAACAGGAAGGTGACACATGTAAAGGAGGATCAGTCATATCCTGATCATCCAGACAGATTTGACCCGTGTCCTCAGCTGCTGTGTTCAACTGGTCTGACTGGTCGCTGTTACTGGGAGGTCGAGTGGAGTGGAGTGGTTGATGTATCAGTGAGTTACAGAGGAATCAGAAGGAAAGGAAACAGAGACGAGTGTGTGTTTGGAGAGAATGATCAGTCCTGGAATCTGTTCTGCTCTGATGCTGGTTACTCTGTCTTTCACAATAACAAAAAAACATCTGTCTACCCCTCCATCTCCTCCTCTTCTTCCTCCTCCTCCTCCTCCTCCTCCTCCTCTTCTTCCTCCTCCTCCTCCTCCTCTGTCTCTGACAGAGTAGCGGTGTATTTGGACTATCCTGCTGGCTCTCTGTCCTTCTACAGAGTCTCCTCTGACTCACTGATCCACCTCCACACCTTCAACACCACCTTCACTGAACCTCTGTATCCTGGGTTTGGCTTCTGGTCCTGGTCCAGGCCTGGTTCCTCAGTGTCTCTGTGTTGAATGTGGCAAAGAGAGAAACGTTCTCACTGTTGAACAGATAGTTCAGTCTTTACATGTCTGTCTCTTTCAATCACAAGCAGCTTTTCAGATTCATGTATTAATAAATCAGTAACGTTTTTGATGAATAAAGGATTTGGGAATCCTATGAAGCTTTTATTATTCATTCAGCTGGTTAACCATGTATTATGTTATTGTGCCCCCTTGTGTGTACAATTACTTCTACTTTACTTCTAGATATTCCTTACATCTCTCTCTGGATCAATTTATGTCAATTATGAACTATGGACCTGAAGGTGTTCTTGTTTTATGTTCTGCAAAAACTGTTAAACTTAATAAAAACAATTCACACAAAAAAGTGTGTTTTGTTGACTTTTCTGAAAACAAAAAACCTTTTCCTCAAACTATGATAGACAACCAACTACTGTCTTTGTCCAAGAGGCTCAAGGTGGTCTTTGACTCCCTGGAAGTTTTGAGGTTTTTGGTTCAATCCTGAGACAGAGATTTAATGTTAAAAGCCAATGTCCAGAGGAAAGACTGGAAGTCTCCAAGAGAAGAACTGGTTTTTGTTTCTGTCCCAGTCTCTCAAGCTGTTGAAGACTTGTCTAAAGGTTAGAGGTCATGGGTTTTAATCCTCAGTGACTCAATGAAGTTTGAAGTCCAACACTAAAAGTTGAGAACTCAGAATCTCTCTCAACCTCAAAATGTTGACATTTAGAGGTTGTGTGTTTGATAATTAGCATGTCAGAGAGTCCAACACTCAGAGGAAAGACTGACAAGCTTTTAGAAATTAAGTCTCCAGTGTCTCTGACCTAATGTCTCACAGTGTTAGAGCACTTTTCAGGTGTTTTACAATCATGGTTTTGATCCTCAGGTGAAGTGTGAAGTCCAACACCCAAACGGATTTGTTTGACCAACAGTCTAAAATCCAAAGATTCTCATTAAAAATAACTAAATTAATAAATTATATTAATTTAAAAACTATTTGATTATAAAATCGTTGCTGATTCATTTTCTCTCCATCTTCTAACTGATAAATTGACTAATTGCTGCATATTTAGTTCTAACAATTATTTTATTTAACAATGACTAATTGAACTGACAAATCTTCACATCCATCCATCCTTGTTCTCCCTTCTGGTGCTGGCAGGAACAGGTGTTGTTCCTCGCTCTTGCCGGCAGGTGTCGCCATTTAGCTGCTTCTTCACCGCGGTTCTATGATTTACTATGGCAAATGATCAATTTCGTTCGCCTCTAATCACAGTGAATGATTATTAATTAGCCAGCTGAGCTTGTAGACATTGGAATGGCTTGAGGATTAAATACCAAGTAGTTAAACTACCACAGCCGGCGGATCATCGCGGGCTGGGATGTGAAAGTAACGGCGGAGGCAGCAATCGCCACTTGTGACTTTTTTTCTGGGAACGATTCAGTCCATCCGGTGAGTGAACCTATAACCGGTCACTGGATTAATAACTAGTAAATGAACCCGCCAGGAGCAGGTAAGTTACATTAAAGCCTCCGCGGCCGTTGAACTTAACCAGACTAACTTAGCTAGTTTAGCTAACGCTAACTCGACTGTAATTTGATAGAAGCGGGCTAGTAGCGAGCTAGCAGGAGAAGCTAACAGCTACATAAACTGTTTTGACATTTAACGTTCACCTTAATAAGCGCAGTTAAGTGACTGTGCTGCACTTAAAGCAAGGCACTACCTCTAATTCGTGAGCTACACGTTAGTGGAGACATGTTTCTGTGCAATATATTCCTCAGTATAACCGTGAAGTCTCAGTTTAAATGAGCTAAACTTCGCCCTAATTGTCCCTTTTTCTTGTTGAATTTCGTTACAGCAAAGCTACACAGAACAATGAAGTGCCATGTCCAGTGCAGCCGCCACCGCAGGATATCACGGTGCTCGTTTCAACCACCCTTAGGCTGCCTCTTAAAGATTATCACCAGTGTATAAACGGGCCTGTCTACTGTCAGGGCTCTGGTGGACCGAACGTAGGAGAGAGGCCAGCTGGAAGTCTGCTCTGACTCCAGCAGCAGCCATGGAGGAGGAGGTGAGCAGTGGAGTATTTACTGGAGCAGGTGATGCACAACGACGTGGGGAAGAGGCTCCAGGTGGGCCAGGAGGTCACAGAGCTCATCCTGGACGGGGAGAAGTCCCCCGAGCTGGAGCAGGACCAGACCACGCTGGACAGGATGGTGGAGGGGGTGGCCAGCTCCTGGGTCAACTCCAGCAACTTCAAGGTGAGGACAGGCTGTTGGTTTAAAGGTGGAGACGCTTGTTGCTGGAGGAGAGGTGGAAGAATAACACACTCCAAGTCTGTCACCATCATTTTAAAATAACTGTAAGATGCTCTGAACAAGAACACTTGACTCTCAGCTGTTGTTACAGCTGCTTTTCTTCACAGGTAATGGAGATATTAGTTCCATTAGAGCTCAGCTGACAACAAACTAGTCCCTGTTCAAGTGTTAAAGCTAAAGATGTCTGACTCAGTGCGCTGTAAACAGCCTCAGTCTCCACTTTAACTGCTCAACATGTTGAAAGTGCATCTGGAACAAAACACATGACTCTGAGGAGAAAACAAACTCTCATCATGCAGAATTCTGTGAAGTAAGAAAGCTGAACTTTACATTTCCAATCTGTGGATCCATCTTCTGTTCATAGTCAAATTTCTCTCCTTCTTTCTACAGTTTTGCTCTTTTTCTCTGAGCTCTCTGACATCTGTGCATTTCACATCCCTGCTGGTCCTCACTTGTCCTGTAGTTGCCCTCAGTGTTGTTCCCACATCTCCAGTCACGCTGATCCCCTCATCCAGCAAGTAAAGAGGAAATAGTTTGGGTGTTGAAGACGTCAGTTTGATGGATTATTAGTTTGTCAGGTTTCATACAGCCGTGTCAGAGTCGGAGCAGGAAAGCTGGCTGCAGGTTAAATATTTAAAAGATAGATAAATCATTATAAAGGTGCAGCACTGATCTTTGAGCGGAGCTGCAGGTTCAGACTGGTTCATACAGTGTTTTCACTCTGACAGCAGCCTGCACACACAGAGGGACTGGTTGAAGGACAACAAGCAGAGGATTTCAGCTCATTGGTTTTCTTCCACAGACCGCGTCTCAGGACCCAGAGAGAGTATGAAGATCTGGAGTAAGAGACCTTGGATGATTTCAGGTCTCTTATGTTTGCTCTTCATCACAGACGAGCTGCTGTTTGTTTGTTGGTGTGTATGACGTGGAGAAGAGAAAAGAAGAATGACTCCACAGCCTTTTAATTCTTTCATTCACACATCGTCTTTCTCCTTTTGTCTGAAGGTTTCATTTGCTTTGTAAAGTGGTCCTTGGGTGTCTAGAGAGGGGCTTATAACACAATGTACTATTATTATTATCATTATTATTCATTACATTATTATTATTATTATTATTAATAAAAGTTCGATCCAAAACAACAGACACTTGAGAATCGCATCAGCTCAGTCCCAATAGCATCTTTCCTGATGAGACACAAGTCAAAATCAGACTTGAAGACTACGTTTGTGTGTGTGTGTGTGTGTGTGTGTTGGATATCAACAACTCTACACTTCACATTAGAACTGATTACAGTTTGATCTTGATAGCTTGTTTGTTTTTTATGTTGACTGTTTTTATTTGAACGTGTAACAGACTCATAATAAAACTCTGACCAGAAGTCCTGATATCAGATCCTGATTCTAGATGCTGGACTTTGATCTGATAACAAGTTGTTTTAGTGAAGGATCATGATTCATGTTTAATTGGGGCAATGACTGTGCGTTACCATGGTTAACACACAGATGATCTACATTAGTTCTCTAACAGAAAACCAGTTGAGCGCCCCTGGGTGGCTCCTGTCAGTCTACAGGATCCTGGAGGATGGCATGATGGTGGATGTGGAAGGGTTAAACAGAGTCTTCACTGTTTGCCTTCTACTGCAGCTTTCATTTACATATTTTTTATATTATGTTTTTCAAGACGTAATTGAAATAGAAGAAATAAGCAGCTAAACATTAAGAATCATCGTATTAAAGCTGTAAAAACACACAGTTATTATGTCAGCTCACGACTTACACACTGACTTCTGTCTGGAACAGGAGCTTTGCAGCTTCACAGTGATCAGAGAAAGTGTCAGAGTGAAGTTTGGAAAGAATTTGTCCAGAAACGCACTTGAAACATTAAAACTATAAATGAGTCAGAGCTGTAACTGATAAAGTCAGCATGTCCGCCATGTTGAGTGTCGATGTTTTTCAGGAGAACCCAGAGTTAGTTGTATGAACACAGAGTCTTATTACTGTGGTAGCTCATCTTATGATGACTGGAGGCAGCTTTCCGCCCCTGAGACTCATCCTGTGAGGAGGAGTGAGCTGCATGCTCTCCGCTTCTCTGAGCTTCATGAGCCATCTAGGTGGACGATGCGTAAGAAGTACAAGCAAGCTGATGCAGCTTCCTCTGCCTCCACTGATATGAAACAGAGAAGAAGAGGCCAATCAGTGAGGAGCAAGCTGGAAGAAATAGATGGTACATTTGAGTTGCCATGTGCAGATGAATGTGTGGCTGTGTTTCCTCTTCCCATCATGGAAGGTTAGAAGAGTGTGTGTGAGCGGATGTGGATGTGAACTCAGCAGCATGGATCAAGTGTGAGGACAGAGAGGAGGGAGCCCCTCCACTCTAAAACCAATCTGTGTGGGGAAACATGAGAGCCAGACAGAGCTCTAGAGGTGAGATGAGGATCTCTAACTGTCCATGACTCACATCACTGATCCATCAATTATTCACACTCAAAGCTCTGTGTTGTGTTAGTGTTAGAGACACACCACACCAGCTGGACCTGAACCTGGACGCTGGACCTGACCTGGACCTGGACCTGGACCGGGACGTACAGACGTAGACGTAGACGTAGACATGGACCTGACTGGACCTGGATCCAGCTGTGTGTCCATGAAGAGCAACAAATCTGGATCTTCCTGTTCATTTGAGCCCAAAAATCTGTTGATGGAAGGTCCAGAATTTAAAAACAGTCAGAAAGAAACGTTTCTCCTAAAGTCAGTTGTTGTTGTTTATTTAAAGATTGGAAGATATTTTTCATCAGTTTTTTATTCAACATGAACAATTTATCAGTTCGTGTTTTTGTTTCAGGATCCCAGCAGCAGAGGACATAGACTCTCCTGAGACCCACCTTGTCCTGTCTTTAAAGAGCGACCTGTCTATGGGCAGGATCATTGACTTAAAGGGCGACGTCCATCAGCTGGATCAGATGTAAAAGCTGTAACTTGACAGTGAGAACTCAGGTTATTGTAAGAAAAGAAACTAGTTTGTACGACGTGTCGTTGACCTGGTCTGAAATCAAAGTGTTTGTGTCTGTTGTGAACGTCCTCACGGAAGGTGGAGGTAAAACAGTGGAGGGTTTTGGTGAGAGCTGTTGGGACTAAAAGCAAACACCTGAGCTGAAAGCTACAAACAGCCTGCCAGACTGACTGTTGATCTCATGGGATCGGCAGGACTAGTAAACCTTTTAAGCTACAGGAGTCGTCTGATGGGCTGTCCATCCAAACGTGACTTCATGACCTTTAAGCTTGTGTCTGTCCTCTGTGTGGACAGACATAAGTGAGCTCATTCTTCATGATTCCTCAACAGAGTGGACCAGGAGAGCTCAGAGGTTTGTGCTCAGTCTGCCCAGCAGCCATCAAAACACAGCTGGACTTCCATACTTTATGGTCCTGTACATGTACCAACCTACTGCATCTGTTGTGTTATTCTCTTCATGCTGCACTTTTCAGACCAGTGACTGTCAGTCTGTCCACATGGATCGTGATTTTGATGCTCGCTACTTCTTAGTTCTGTTCAGCTGCTGGAGGAGAACATGGTACACTTTGTCAAGAATGAGCTGAAGAAGATGCACAAAGTTGAGTGCGATTACCCAGAATTCTCAGGGAGTCAGAAGGAGGATGAGGAGCGTTGGACGCTGAGAGGAAGAGGCAGAGGAGGAAGCAGAGAGGCATTTGTGAAAGATCACAGTGAAACTTCCTGAGGAAGAATGAAGCCAGGAGCAGCTGGCTGATGTCTGCAGAGCAGTAAGAGGATTTCTCTAAAGATTCAACCATGATGGATGAAATGAAAACATCAACAATATTCCCAAGCGGATGAATCATATTTTCTTGATGATTCAGTAAAGATCTAATTCTTGTCTTTTCATTCAGAGACAATAATTTAATGATGTTATTTAATCTAAACACTGACCAGTTTGGATGCCTGATGATGGATCCATGGTGAAAGGGCAGAAAAACAATTTTTAATCACTACAAACATTAAAGCAACTTGTTATGTAATAATGTTATATCATCATGATCTCTCTGTCCTCATCCCTCCTCCAATCCCCTTGATGGGACCGTCGAGGACAGGTGGACCATCAATCCACTAATGCACAAAATTCGTAATTTTTCAATGCCGCTTCTACAAACAATGTTTGGGAAACATTATAAACTATGTGCTATAAAATCCTAAACATGTAAACCTTCTTTACTGGTCATTGGTGTTTTTGCCAATGCTGCCATAGAGCAGCAACATGGTTTTCTTCTAATGCTAGTTTTGGCTCAGTGGCTGCCCTGCAAAGTTGTGTTAAGTAGTTTGTTAAGTGTCATTGTTTCAGGAAACAGGCATGGGAGGGGCAAGGGGCGATGAGTTAGCTCACAGTGTGAATTTGTTTAGAGTCTTACTCCATTCTCTGATTGGTGAACAAGTAGACACAGCTACTTATACCTAAATATACTTTCAGAATCTCCCTGCTATGTGCCAACCTAGACTCAAAATCTAACCTGCAGAAGAAGTTCCAGTGTGTGTTTGAGGGATCGCTAAAGAAGGAACCCAACCCTTCTGAACCAAGATCTACACAGACTCTACTACAGAGGGAGGACTGGACAGGTCATGATTGAACCATGAGGTCAGACAGATTGAAACAGATCCAGGAAACCAGTCAGTACCAGAAGACAACCATCGAGCATCGAAGTAAGACATACTTTAAAGATCTACCTGAAGAGACGGACCAAATCAGAACAGTTGATGAACCTTAAAGGGAGTGGCTGGCATTTGGGAAAAACAGTCTTAACCAAGACAGTTAGATCTTGGACTGGGCTGAAGAACAAGCCAAGCCGGCATACAGTTTCACATTTCCACATGTCACGCTTCAGAGAGCTTGAATGTGCTGAAAGAGAGAAAGTTCAGGCTTGGTGGATCTTGTTCATCACTTCTTTACTGAAACCAAAGGAAGCAGGATCTGCAGGTATGGATCAAGTTCCAGGTCGTGTTCGTGTTTTTGGCTTTTCTAGATGTTGATTTTTAGTTTTGTTTCTTTGACGGTCTGGATGAGTGTCGACTTCCTCTCGACCTTCACAACGACTGAGATGACCTGACTGATGTTACAGAGTCCACCTCAGTGAGAGTGCTGCCTGCATACTCTCATCAGGGGGAAACTGCTTTCAGGCCCTCTGCTCGCGCTCTGGATAACACCACACGACCTGCAGGCAGCAATCAGATCCCTCCTAGTGTGTTAGACGTGGTGACAGAGGGTTCAAGAGGTTCACTGAACCCACAGAAGGAGGCACTATTTCAAGGAAGAGGTTCAGAGATTTGCAGGAGCAGGCCAGCCAGGATCATTCTCCCACATCAAGCAACCTCACGAAGCCTCCAATCATGTTGCCACATTCTCTCAGTCTTACTTGACTGGATCACTGCTAACATGTTCTGGGAGGAGGTGATGAAAACTCAGAGAGGGCAAAGCAGAGTGCCCAAGACCCGTGACATGGGACTGTACGATCCACTTTCCTGGTGGTTCTAGGCTAAAAGGCTGAGAAGGTCAAGTATGAGTGTGAGGATCATGATGACATGATCCACATGGAAGTCCAGAGAGCAAGGGAAGATTGATTGAGTCTCTGGGAAACTGCTTTGTGTGAGCAGCTGCAGAAAAGGAATCCTGAATCTTCTATGAATCAACTTGACAGAGTGTGGCATCGAGTATCAGAAGCACCT
>NW_019182528.1:10059-26185 GCF_002260705.1 Seriola dumerili
GGAAAGACTGGAAGTCTCCAAGAGAAGAACTGGTTTTTGTTTCTGTCCCAGTCTCTCAAGCTGTTGAAGACTTGTCTAAAGGTTAGAGGTCATGGGTTTTAATCCTCAGTGACTCAATGAAGTTTGAAGTCCAACACTAAAAGTTGAGAACTCAGAATCTCTCTCAACCTCAAAATGTTGACATTTAGAGGTTGTGTGTTTGATAATTAGCATGTCAGAGAGTCCAACACTCAGAGGAAAGACTGACAAGCTTTTAGAAATTAAGTCTCCAGTGTCTCTGACCTAATGTCTCACAGTGTTAGAGCACTTTTCAGGTGTTTTACAATCATGGTTTTGATCCTCAGGTGAAGTGTGAAGTCCAACACCCAAACGGATTTGTTTGACCAACAGTCTAAAATCCAAAGATTCTCATTAAAAATAACTAAATTAATAAATTATATTAATTTAAAAACTATTTGATTATAAAATCGTTGCTGATTCATTTTCTCTCCATCTTCTAACTGATAAATTGACTAATTGCTGCATATTTAGTTCTAACAATTATTTTATTTAACAATGACTAATTGAACTGACAAATCTTCACATCCATCCATCCTTGTTCTCCCCTTCTGGTGCTGCAGGAACAGGTGTTGTTCCTCGCTCTTGCCGGCAGGTGTCGCCATTTAGCTGCTTCCTTCACCGCTGGTTCTATGATTTACTATGGCAAATGATCATTTCGTCGCCTCTAATCACAGTGAATGATTATTAATTAGCCAGCTGAGGCTTGTAGACATTGGAATGGCTTGAGGATTAAATACCAAGTAGTTAAACTACCACAGCCGAGTGGATCATCGCCGGGCTGGGATGTGAAGTAACGGCGGAGGCAGCATCGCCACTTGTGACTTTTTTTCTGGGAACGATTCAGTCCATCCGGTGAGTGAACCTATAACCGGTCACTGGATTAATAACTAGTAAATCCACCCGCCAGGAGCAGGTAAGTTACATTAAAGCCTCCGCGGCCGTTGGAACTTAACCAGCTAACTTAGCTAGTTTAGCTAACGCTAACTCGACTGTAATTTGATAGAAGCGGGCTAGTAGCGAGCTAGCAGGAGAAGCTAACAGCTACATAAACTGTTTTGACATTTAACGTTCACCTTAATAAGCGCAGTTAAGTGACTGTGCTGCACTTAAAGTAGCAGCACTACCTCTAATTCTGAGCTACACGTTAGTGAGACATGTTTCTGTGCAATATATTTCCTCAGTATAACCGTGAAGTCTCAGTTTAAATGAGCTAAACTTCGCCCTAATTGTCCCTTTTTCTTGTTGAATTTCGTTACAGCAAAGCTACACAGAACAATGAAGTGCCATGTCCAGTGCAGCCGCCCACCGCAGGATATCACGGTGCTCGTTTCACCACCCTTAGCTGCCTCTTAAAGATTATCACCAGTGTATAAACGGGCCTGTCTACTGTCAGGGCTCTGGTGGACCAGACGTGAGGAGAGAGGCCAGCTGGAAGTCTGCTCTGACTCCAGCAGCAGCCATGGAGGAGGAGGTGAGCATGGAGTATTTACTGGAGCAGGTGATGCACAACGACGTGGGGAAGAGGCTCCAGGTGGGCCAGGAGGTCACAGAGCTCATCCTGGACGGGGAGAAGTCCCCCGAGCTGGAGCAGGACCAGACCACGCTGGACAGGATGGTGGAGGCGGTGGCCAGCTCCTGGGTCAACTCCAGCAACTTCAAGGTGAGGACAGGCTGTTGGTTTAAAGGTGGAGACGCTTGTTGCTGGAGGAGAGGTGGGAAGAATAACACACTCCAAGTCTGTCACCATCATTTTAAAAATAACTGTAGAGATGCTCTGAACAAGACACTTGACTCTCAGCTGTTGTTACAGCTGCTTTTCCTGAATGAAGAGTCCTTCACAGGTAATGGAGATATTAGTTCCATTAGAGCTCAGCTGATCAACAAACTAGTCACCTGTCACAGTGTTAAAGCTAAAGATGTCTGACTCAGTGCTGCTGTAAACAGCCTCAGTCTCCACTTTAACTTCCTGACTCAGAAAATAGTGAGAAATGTCGTCACAGACGCCCAGAGCTCAAAGTGAACCAAACCCACAGTAGAAAACTTCAGAATAATTCAAAATAAATGAAAATTATTAAAAGAAGATTAAAGTAATCACAAGGGAAACAGAAACGCCTCACATTTCACTTTTCAGTTTGAACTGTGACATGTTTGATATTTTTACTGTTGGGTCGTTTCGTCTAATAAAGCAAATTATTTTTTAAGCTCTTTATGGATTTTATGTGCAAAAGTCTTAATTTGTAAAGTAACTGTGTCAGATAAACTCAGATTGAAACCTGATTCTTGCTGATTCCTGGAACTCCCTGATGTATGAACCAGTCCTCTCCACCGACCAGTCAGACCAGTTCTCCACTGTTCAAATGTGTCTGGATGATCAGGATGTGACTGATCCTCCTCCACACGTGTCACCTTCCTGTTGTTGTCAGACAGTTTAAGGTTTCTCTTTACTGTTTCAGGACTTTGAGACTTCTGCGTGGTGTGAAGATGTTGATCCATAAGAACCAAAAACCATCTCAGTGTAGTTTCACACCTCCTCTCTCAGGCTTCTCTCTGGAGCTCTAGTAACATCAGTCAGGAGACAGTCTGTTGAAATAGCTCGTCAGGATGGATTGCATGCTCCTTTGCACTCCCCCCGCCGCCCGAAGCTTCCAGAAATAATGCACTTTCCAAGTAGAAGCACGAACACTGTACACAGGAATATCAGGAGTACAGAGTAAGAATTTATGCTCTTTCTCAATGAATCGTGAATTAGCAGCATAAAAGACCCACATTTTTCACTGTCACATCTCACAATGTCTCCACTGGTGGTCAGTTAGTTTACAGTGCGTCTATCATTGTCACTCTTTATTGTGTATGTCCTAATAAGTGTGAATCCTGTGGGGCAGTGTAATGTAGTGTTGTAGTGACTCAGTGTGACCACAGGAGGGCAGTAAATACTCTATCAGTCAGTTTAGAAACATGTAGACATGAGTGTTTATAGCAGTTTGATAATATCTGTGTTCACATACAGAGGGTCATTATCAGACTGATGAACATTAGAGCTAAAATAATGCAGAAATGTGGAATAATGTCAGTGTGAGTATCAGTCTTGTTGTCAGTGCTGTATGTGGAGAGTTGTAGTTACTGACAGTAACCACTGGGGGGCAGTGATCATGGTAGTTTCTCTGAGTGAAGACATCACTGTTGGTATCAGTGTCGTTAACATCCGTCATTAGTACAACTCTATTAACAAGATTTAAGTCATGTCATGTGACATCATGTCATCAGTTTTTTCTTTCCACCACCAGAGGGCGCCACATCATCATCAAGGAAGAGCCAGAGTCCTTCACAGTTAATGGAGATATTAGTTCCTTTAGAGCTCATCTGATCAATAATCAATGTTAATGGAAACATCATGAGAAAGTCTGATGTCTTAATAACACATCAGCATGTGACGCACACACACACACACACACGCACACACACACACACACACACACAAAAAACACAAAGCTCCTTTTCCACACAGGCAGACATGAGTGTTTATAGCAGTTTAATAATAACTGTGTTCACATACAGAGGGTCATTATCAGACTGATGAACATTAGAGCTAAAATAATGCAGAAATGTGGAATAATGTCAGAGTGAGTATCAGTCTTGTTGTCAGTGCTGTATGTGGAGAGTTGTAGTTACTTATCAGATCTGACCTCAGGAATGAGATTGTGTTTTATTTAGAGGTGGGAGGAAAGGTTGTGAATCAGGTCTTGCTGGATTCCTCACTGAGGTGGAGGGAAATGATAGAGCAGAGTCTAATGAAACCACAGTCAGATAAAAGCAAAGAGGGAAGGACAGAAGTGGAAGAATATAGACGGTGATTTGCATGATCTGCTCCTGATCCCTCCTCCATCACAGGTGAAGCTGTGACTGATTCCAGGAAACAGCTCACCTGTCTCACTCTTTTCTCTGCAGGCGTCAAATGGAGACTCTTCTTCTTCAACTCTGTTTGAACCAAGTGTAAGTTTGCTTTGTTTGATACGTTCACTTTGTCTTTAGTGACTTCACTGCGTGTTTCCTGCTGTGTAATGTTTGTATTTGTTCAGTTCTTATTTCATCAGGGTTAGAGGTTAAAGAACTCTTGTGTTGAAGGATCAACATCCATGTTGTTGGATCATTGATTTACTGGAATCAAACAATATGATCAACAGCTGATGTTTGTTTCCTGTTCTCACCTGTCGGAGAACAAAGTACCTTTATATGTGGGTAGAAGACGTCATCTCCACCAGCGTAAAGTCAGACACAACAGAATACTGTTTCCTGTGAGTCCTTTCAGAGTAAAGTGCAGAGAGTACTTGAAGCTGTAGTGTTGCTGCCTGTGTTCCTGTTGTAGTGATGTGTAATGAGGCTGTTGGGGAGGTGGAGATGAGAAAAATCTCTTCACATTCACAGTAGAGGACTGATGTGGAGGGGCAGTCACTGTGTTATGAAGATCCATGTTGCTTCAAGTCTTCATCGTGCACATATTCCTGTCCTACATCTCCCTCAGACCAGGGGATTTGAAACAGTTTGAGTTTCTGTCTTTATGTGCTCAGGTCCGTATCACAGGAAAAGTGTATGAATGTACAGAGGAGAGTGTCAGTGATGTCTAAACCATGTTATAAAATATATATTTAGTCAAACTGTCTCTTTAGCAGCAGCTGAATCAGCTGTGATCAGCTCCTGTCTGCAGTGTCTCATGATGTTCTGTTTTACTGTGAAATTGAAGGAAGCTTTATTGTGGAGGGACATCAGAGATAATGATATAATGAGTAAGTGAAGTCACTGAATCAGATCAACATGTGTTTGACCATTAAGTGTTTTAAAGTATCTTAATCTCTCTTATGATGTTTAGTGGTCGGGTTGTAAAACTGAATCAGTGGATGTTAATGATCGTCCATGATCCCGTGTGTTTGCTGGGCTGCTCTTCACGTCACTGCAGCTTCATGACGCCATCTAGTGGACGGATGGTAGAAGTACAGCAGCTGATGGCAGCTTCCTCTGCCTCACACTGATATGAAACAGAGAAGAAGAGCCAATCAGTGGAGGAGCAGCTGGAGAAATGATGTACATTTGAGTTGATGTGCAGATGAATGATGTGTGTTTCTCTCCACATGAAGGTAGAAAGTGTGTGTGAGCTGATGTGGATGTGAACTCAGCAGCATGGATCAGTGTGAGGACAGAGAGGAGGGAGCCCCTCCCTCTAAAACCACTCTGTGTGGGGAACATGAGAGCCAGACCAGAGCTCAGAGGTGAGATGAGGATCTCTAACTGTCCATGACTCACATCACTGCTCCATCATTATTCACACTCAAAGCTCTGTGTGTGTTAGTGTTAGAGACACACCACACTCTGCTGGACCTGGACCTGGACCTGGACCTGGACCTGGACCTGGACCTGGACCTGGATCTGGACCTGGACCTAGCTGTGTGTCCATGAAGAGCAACAAATCCATGGGTCAACCTGTTCATTTCAGCCATTCTGTTGATGGAAGGTCAGAATTTAAAACAGTCAGAAAGACGTTTCTCACTAAAAGTCAGTTGTTGTGTTTATTTAAAGATTGAAGATATTTTTCATCAGTTTTTATTCAACATGAACATTTATCAGTTCTGTTTTTGTTTCAGGATCCAGCAGCAGAGACCAGACTCTCCTGAACCCAGCTGTCTGTCTTTAAAGAGCGACGGGTCGAAGGGCAGGATCATTGACTTTAAAGGGCGACGTCCGTCAGCTGATCAGATGTAAGCTGTAACTGACAGTGAGACTCAGGTTATTGTAGAAAAGAACTAGTTTGTACGACGTGTTGTTGGACCTGGTCTGAAATCAAAGTGTTTGTGTCTGTTGTGAACGTCCTCACTGGAAGGTGGAGGTAAAACAGTGGAGGGTTGGTGAGAGCTGTTGGGACTAAAGCAAACACTGAGCTGAAAGCTACAAACAGCTGCAGACTGAGCTGTTGATTCTCAGTGGGATCGGCAGGACTAGTAAACCTTTACCGCTACAGGGAGTCGTCTGATTGGCTGTCACATCCAAACGTGACTTCATGGACCTTTAGCTTGTGTCTGTCTCTGTGTGGACAGACATAATGTGAGCTCATTCTTCATGATTCCTCCACAGAGTGGACCAGGAGAGCTCAGAGGTTCCCAGTGCTCAGTCTGCCCAGCAGCATCAAACACAGCTGGACTCCATATTTATGGTCTGTACATGTACAACAACTACTGCTCCATCTGTTGTGTTCACAATAATCTCCATGCTGCACTTTCAGACCAGTGGACTGTCAGTCTGTCCAACATGGATCTGATGTTTGATGCTGTCATTCATATAGTTTTCTGTTCCAGCTGCTGGAGGAGAACATGGTCACTTTTGTCAAGAACGAGCTGAAGAAGATGCACAAGCTTCTGAGTCCAGATTACCCAGAATGCTCAGGGAGTCAGAGGGAGGATGAGGAGGTGTTGGACGCTGAGGATGAAGAGCAGAGGAGGAGCAGAGAGGCATTTGTGAAGATCACAGTGAACTTCCTGAGGAGAATGAAGCAGGAGCAGCTGGCTGACTGTCTGCAGAGCAGTAAGAGGATTTCTCTAAAGATTCAACATGATGGAGAAATGAGACATTTACTAACATCAACACATGGAGGGAAATATGGTCATATAGTCATTCTTTAGGGGAATTAAATGTTGTATTTTCTCATTGATCTTGTTTCTTGTTTGTTCATTCAGGAGATTTTGCTCCAGTTTGTCGACGTGAACTCAAATCTAACCTGAAGAAGAAGTTCCAGTTTGTGTTTGAGGGGATCGCTAAAGCAGGAAACCCAACCCTTCTGAACCAGATCTACACAGAGCTCTACATCACAGAGGGAGGGACTGGAGAGGTCAATGATGAACATGAGGTCAGACAGATTGAAACAGCATCCAGGAAACCAGTCAGACCAGAAACAACCATCAGACAAGAAGACATCTTTAAAGCCTCACCTGGAAGAGACGGACCAATCAGAACAGTGATGACAAAGGGAGTGGCTGGCATTGGGAAAACAGTCTTAACACAGAAGTTCACTCTGGACTGGGCTGAAGACAAAGCCAACCAGGACATACAGTTCACATTTCCATTCACCTTCAGAGAGCTGAATGTGCTGAAAGAGAGAAAGTTCAGCTTGGTGGAACTTGTTCATCACTTCTTTACTGAAACCAAAGAAGCAGGAATCTGCAGGTTTGATCAGTTCCAGGTCGTGTTCATCTTTGACGGTCTGGATGAGTGTAGACTTCCTCTGGACTTCCACAACACTGAGATCCTGACTGATGTTACAGAGTCCACCTCAGTGGACGTGCTGCTGACAAACCTCATCAGGGGGAAACTGCTTCCCTCTGCTCGCCTCTGGATAACCACACGACCTGCAGCAGCCAATCAGATCCCTCCTGAGTGTGTTGACGTGGTGACAGAGGTCAGAGGGTTCACTGACCCACAGAAGGAGGAGTACTTCAGGAAGAGGTTCAGAGATGAGGAGCAGGCCAGCAGGATCATCTCCCACATCAAGACATCACGAAGCCTCCACATCATGTGCCACATCCCAGTCTTCTGCTGGATCACTGCTACAGTTCTGGAGGAGGTGTTGAAAACCAGAGAGGGAGGAGAGCTGCCCAAGACCCTGACTGAGATGTACATCCACTTCCTGGTGGTTCAGTCCAAACTGAAGAAGGTCAAGTATGATGGAGGATCTGAGACAGATCCACACTGGAGTCCAGAGAGCAGGAAGATGATTGAGTCTCTGGGAAAACTGGCTTTTGAGCAGCTGCAGAAAGGAAACCTGATCTTCTATGAATCAGACCTGACAGAGTGTGGCATCGATATCAGAGCAGCCTCAGTGTACTCAGGAGTGTTCACACAGATCTTTAAAGAGGAGAGAGGCCTGTACCAGGACAAGGTGTTCTGCTTCGTCCATCTGAGTGTTCAGGAGTTTCTGGCTGCTCTTCATGTCCATCTGACCTTCATCAACTCTGGACTCAATCTGATGTCAGAAGAACAATCAACCTCCTGGAAGTCTGAACCAAGACGAGACGAATCTGCAGAGACAAACTTCTACCAGAGAGCTGTGGACGAGGCCTTACAGAGTCCAAATGGACACATGGACTTGTTCCTCCGCTTCCTCCTGGGTCTTTCACTGCAGACCAATCAGACTCTCCTACGAGGTCTGATGACACAGACAGGAAGTGGCTCACAGACCAATCAGGAAACAGTCCAGTACATCAAGAAGAAGATTGAAGAGACTCCCTCTGCAGAGAAAAGCATCAACCTGTTCCACTGTCTGAATGAACTGAATGATCGTTCTCTAGTGGAGCAGATCCAACAGTCCCTGAGATCAGGACGTCTCTCCACAGATAAACTGTCTCCTGCTCAATGGTCAGCTCTGGTCTTCATCTTACTGTCCTCAGAAGAAGATCTGGACGTGTTTGACCTGAAGAAATACTCTGCTTCAGAGGAGGCTCTTCTGAAGCTGCTGCCAGTGGTCAAAGCCTCCAACAAAGCTCTGTAAGTCTAGAGAGAGTTGATTTATTCATCATTATATAAAGACACTTCTGTCTTTTCAACAGGAGAGAAAATAACTTCCTTTCTTCTTGAATTCCTCATGATCATCTCTTCAGACTGAGTGGCTGTAACCTCTCAGAGAGAAGCTGTGGAGCTCTGGCCTCAGTCCTCAGCTCCCAGTCCTCTAGTCTGAGACACCTGGACCTGAGTAACAATGACCTGCAGGACTCAGGAGTGAAGCTGTTGTCTGCTGGACTGGAGAGTCCACTCTGTACACTGGAGACTCTCAGGTCAGGATCTTACACATTCAGGGTAACACTGAGACAATAAAAGTGTTCATGAATGTCAAGTAGTCAAGGTTCAACCTTGATTTATTCTCCAGAATGATTTATTGAGCCATAACAGAAGGTGAAGCCAATCAATCAATAAACTGTAATTGATCATTTGTTCCACATGAATCCTGCTAATCTAAGTCTCGGATATGAAGCTGATCTAACATGTATCTCATGCATGTTTTAAAGGCTGTCAGGATGTCTGGTCACAGAGGAAGGCTGTGCTTCTCTGGCCTCAGCTCTGAGCTCCAACCCCTCCCACCTGAGAGAGCTGGACCTGAGCTACAATCATCCAGGAGACTCAGGACTGAAGCTTCTGTCTGCTGGACTGGAGGATCCAGACTGGAGACTGGACATTCTCAGGTATGTAGAGGCCTGCTGCAGACACACTCACTGTCTGATAGAGGAGGGACTTTATACAGGTGCAGACTTTATAATTAGACAAGGTGATGAAGTATCTTCTCCATGTCTCCTTCCTGCTCTGTATCATTAAAGATGAAGACTCCACTTCCTGTTTCTCTTTGGTCAATGTGCATCCATACACACAAGCCTCCATCTGAACACAGTAATCAAACAGTCTGTGTATGAGCCATGTAATGTCCATGTGTGCATGCTGACAGAGAACGTGCTGGTCTGACCCCCCTCCTCCTTTCAGGGCGGAGCCTGGTGGAGTCCGATGGTTGACACCAGGTCTGAGGAAGTGTAAGTGTGTTTTAATGTGATCGATGAAAACAAAGCAGCACATTCAACCATCTTCAAACTGTCACATCACTGATGTCAGGAGTCTTCATCAAACTGTCAATAACTGATCAGATGATCAATAACTGCAGCTGTGTCTTGTTCTCTCCATCAGATTCCTGTCAACTCACAATCGACACAAACACAGTGAACAGACAGATCAAACTGTCTGACAACAACAGGAAGGTGACACGTGTGGAGGAGGATCAGTCATATCCTGATCATCCAGACAGATTTGACCAGTGTCCTCAGCTGCTGTGTTCAACTGGTCTGACTGGTCGCTGTTACTGGGAGGTCGAGTGGAGAGGAGCGGTTGATGTATCAGTGAGTTACAGAGGAATCAGCAGGAAAGGAGACAGTAAAGACTCTGTGTTTGGAAAGAACGATCAGTCCTGGAGTCTGTTCTGCTCTGGTGCTGGTTACTCTGTCTGTCACAATAAGACAGTGACATCTATCTCCTCCTCCTCTGTCTCTAACAGAGTAGTAGTGTATGTGGATTGTCCTGCTGGCTCTCTGTCCTTCTACAGAGTCTCCTCTAACAAACTGATCCACCTCCACACCTTCAACACCACCTTCACTGAACCTCTGTATCCTGGGTTTGGAGTCTGGTTTAATCCTGGTTCCTCATTGTCTCTGTGTTGAATGTAGCAGAGGGAGAAACGTTCTCACTGTTGAACAGATAGTTCAGTCTCTACATGTCTGTCTCTTACACTCACACACGTTTCAGATTCATCTATTAATAAAACAGTCAAGTTTTTGATAAATAATCTATCTATCTATCTATCTATCTATCTATCTATCTATCTATCTATCTATCTATCTATCTATCTATCTATCTATCTATCTATCTGTCTATCTTCTTGTCGTTTCACAATAAAAGCATCAGTGATAATCTCTGTGTTTTGTCTGAATCTGAGTCGATTCAGTTCAAACTAAAACACTCTCACAGTTTGTTTGAAAAGTCTGGGAAAAGACAAAGACAGTCAATGAAAATGTCGAGGCCCTCAGTGTTGAAGGTTTACATTCAGAGAAAAGCCTGAAAGGTCCTAAAAGAAGAGGTCTACATTAACCTGCTTCATGTGCAATTTGAAACGTCAAACTTCAAAGGTGGTCTATGACTCCCCAGAGGTTTTGAGGTTGTTGGTTCAATCCTGAGATAGAGATTTAATGTTGAAAGCCAAAGTCCAGAGGAAAGACTGGAAGTCTCCAAGAGAAGAACTGGTTTTTGTTTCTGTCCCAGTCTCTCAAGCTGTTGAAGACTTGTCTAAAGGTTAGAGGTCATGGGTTTTAATCCTCAGTGACTCAATGAAGTTTGAAGTCCAACACTAAAAGTTGAGAACTCAAAATCTCTCTCAACGAAGTGTTGAGACATTTAGAGGTTGTGTGTTTGATAATTAGCATGTCAGAGAGTCCAACACCCAGAGGAAAGACTGACAAGCTTTTAGAAAAGGCCAATTATCTAAAGCGCATGTCTTTGGACTGTGGGAGGAAGCCAGAGCACCTCGAGGAAACCCACGCACAACATACTGATTCTGCACAGAAAGGCCACTGCACCACCGTGCTGCCCTGCTGATCTTTAACATGCACCTGATTTTCCTGGCAGTTACTCTGCATGATGAGTACTTTTACTTTGATACTTTCACTACATGTTACTGATAGTACTTGTGGACTTTAACTCAGGTAAAATTAGGATTGACGAGTCAGTTTAGCCTCAGGTCAACTTTCTTCTACTCTATTAGATGGCGACCAGAACATAATCAAAGGCTAAAAATGCAACTGGAATTGGAAGTGATTCTGCGGGTAACTTGCTGCTCAGATGGAGATCATTTTTTTTAATTAAAAATTATTAGTTTATTAAAATAATATGACGGATCAGATATTTTATTGCTGTCTCACAGTGTTAGAGGACTTTTCAGGTGTTTTACAGTCATGGTATTGATCGTCAGGTTAAGTTTGAAGTCCAACACTCGAAGTGAAGTAAAACTGTCTTTCAGTGGTTCAAGCAGTTACAAACGGATTTGTTTGACCAACAGTCTAAAATCCAAAGATTCTCATTAAAAATAACTAAATTAACAATTTATATTAATTTAAAAACTATTTGATTATAAAAATCGTTGCTGATTTATTTTTTCTCCACCTTCTAACTGATAAATTGACTAATTGAAGCAGCTTTAGTTCTTACAATTATTTTATTTAACAATGATTAATTGAAATGACAAATATTCACATCCATCCATCCTTGTTCTCCCCTTCTGGTGCTGCAGGAACAGGTGTTGTTCCTCGCTCTTGCCGGCAGGTGTCGCCATTTAGCTGCTTCCTTCACCGCTGGTTCTATGATTTACTATGGCAAATGATCATTTCGTCGCCTCTAATCACAGTGAATGATTATTAATTAGCCAGCTGAGGCTTGTAGACATTGGAATGGCTTGAGGATTAAATACCAAGTAGTTAAACTACCACAGCCGAGTGGATCATCGCCGGGCTGGGATGTGAAGTAACGGCGGAGGCAGCATCGCCACTTGTGACTTTTTTTCTGGGAACGATTCAGTCCATCCGGTGAGTGAACCTATAACCGGTCACTGGATTAATAACTAGTCAATGAACCCGCCAGGAGCAGGTAAGTTACATTAAAGCCTCCGCGGCCGTTGGAACTTAACCAGCTAACTTAGCTAGTTTAGCTAACGCTAACTCGACTGTAATTTGATAGAAGCGGGCTAGTAGCGAGCTAGCAGGAGAAGCTAACAGCTACATAAACTGTTTTGACATTTAACGTTCACCTTAATAAGCGCAGTTACGTGACTGTGCTGCACTTAAAGTAGCAGCACTACCTCTAATTCTGAGCTACACGTTAGTGAGACATGTTTCTGTGCAATATATTTCCTCAGTATAACCGTGAAGTCTCAGTTTAAATGAGCTAAACTTCGCCCTAATTGTCCCTTTTTCTTGTTGAATTTCGTTACAGCAAAGCTACACAGAACAATGAAGTGCCATGTCCAGTGCAGCCGCCCACCGCAGGATATCACGGTGCTCGTTTCACCACCCTTAGCTGCCTCTTAAAGATTATCACCAGTGTATAAACGGGCCTGTCTACTGTCAGGGCTCTGGTGGACCAGACGTGAGGAGAGAGGCCAGCTGGAAGTCTGCTCTGACTCCAGCAGCAGCCATGGAGGAGGAGGTGAGCATGGAGTATTTACTGGAGCAGGTGATGCACAACGACGTGGGGAAGAGGCTCCAGGTGGGCCAGGAGGTCACAGAGCTCATCCTGGACGGGGAGAAGTCCCCCGAGCTGGAGCAGGACCAGACCACGCTGGACAGGATGGTGGAGGCGGTGGCCAGCTCCTGGGTCAACTCCAGCAACTTCAAGGTGAGGACAGGCTGTTGGTTTAAAGGTGGAGACGCTTGTTGCTGGAGGAGAGGTGGGAAGAATAACACACTCCAAGTCTGTCACCATCATTTTAAAAATAACTGTAGAGATGCTCTGAACAAGACACTTGACTCTCAGCTGTTGTTACAGCTGCTTTTCCTTCACAGGTAATGGAGATATTAGTTCCATTAGAGCTCAGCTGATCAACAAACTAGTCACCTGTCACAGTGTTAAAGCTAAAGATGTCTGACTCAGTGCTGCTGTAAACAGCCTCAAGCCTCAGTCTCCACTTTAACTTCCTGACTCAGAAAATAGAGAGAAATGTTGTCACAGACGCCCAGAGCTCAAAGTGAAACAAACCCACAGTAGAAAACTTCAGAATAATTAGAAATAAATGAGAATTATTAAAAGGAAATTAAAGTAATTACAAGGGAAACAGAAACGCCTCACATTTCAGTTTTCAGTTTGACCTGTGACATGTTTGATATTTTTACTGTTGGGTCATTTCGTCTAATAAAGCAAATTATTTTTAAGATCTTTATGGATTTTATGTGCAAAAGTCTTAATTTGTAAAGTAACTGTGTCAGATAAACTCAGATTGAAACCTGATTCTTGCTGATTCCTGTAACTCCCTGATGTATGAACCAGTCCTCTCCACCCGACCAGTCAGACCAGTTCTCCACTGTTCAAATGTGTCTGGATGATCAGGATGTGACTGATCCTCCTCCACACGTGTCACCTTCCTGTTGTTGTTAGACAGTTTAAGGTTTCTCTTCACTGTTTCAGGACTTTGAGACTTCTGCGTGGTGTGAAGATGTTGATCCATAAGAACCAAAAACCATCTCAGTGTAGTTTCACACCTCCTCTCTCAGGCTTCTCTCTGGAGCTCTAGTAACATCAGTCAGGAGACAGTCTGTTGAAATAGCTCGTCAGGATGGATTGCATGCTCCTTTGCACTCCCCCCGCCGCCCGAAGCTTCCAGAAATAATGCACTTTCCAAGTAGAAGCACGAACACTGTACACAGGAATATCAGGAGTACAGAGTAAGGATTTATGCTCTTTCTCAATGAATCGTGAATTAGCAGCATAAAAGACCCACATTTTTCACTGTCACATCTCACAATGTCTCCACTGGTGGTCAGTTAGTTTACAGTGCGTCTATGATTGTCACTCTTTATTGTGTATGTCCTAATAAGTGTGAATCCTGTCGGACAGTGTAATGTAGTGTTGTAGTGACTCAGTGTGACCACAGGAGGGCAGTAAATACTCTATCAGTCAGTTTAGAAACATGTAGACATGAGTGTTTATAGCAGTTTGATAATATCTGTGTTCACATACAGAGGGTCATTATCAGACTGATGAACATTAGAGCTAAAATAATGCAGAAATGTGGAATAATGTCAGTGTGAGTATCAGTCTTGTTGTCAGTGCTGTATGTGGAGAGTTGTAGTTACTGACAGTAACCACTGGGGGGCAGTGATCATGGTAGTTTCTCTGAGTGAAGACATCACTGTTGGTATCAGTGTCGTTAACATCCGTCATTAGTACAACTCTATTAACAAGATTTAAGTCATGTCATGTGACATCATGTCATCAGTTTTTTCTTTCCACCACCAGAGGGCGCCACATCATCATCAAGGAAGAGCCAGAGTCCTTCACAGTTAATGGAGATATTAGTTCCTTTAGAGCTCATCTGATCAATAATCAATGTTAATGGAAACATCATGAGAAAGTCTGATGTCTTAATAACACATCAGCATGTGACGCACACACACACACACACACGCACACACACACACACACACACACAAAAAACACAAAGCTCCTTTTCCACACAGGCAGACATGAGTGTTTATAGCAGTTTAATAATAACTGTGTTCACATACAGAGGGTCATTATCAGACTGATGAACATTAGAGCTAAAATAATGCAGAAATGTGGAATAATGTCAGAGTGAGTATCAGTCTTGTTGTCAGTGCTGTATGTGGAGAGTTGTAGTTACTTATCAGATCTGACCTCAGGAATGAGATTGTGTTTTATTTAGAGGTGGGAGGAAAGGTTGTGAATCAGGTCTTGCTGGATTCCTCACTGAGGTGGAGGGAAATGATAGAGCAGAGTCTAATGAAACCACAGTCAGATAAAAGCAAAGAGGGAAGGACAGAAGTGGAAGAATATAGACGGTGATTTGCATGATCTGCTCCTGATCCCTCCTCCATCACAGGTGAAGCTGTGACTGATTCCAGGAAACAGCTCACCTGTCTCACTCTTTTCTCTGCAGGCGTCAAATGGAGACTCTTCTTCTTCAACTCTGTTTGAACCAAGTGTAAGTTTGCTTTGTTTGATACGTTCACTTTGTCTTTAGTGACTTCACTGCGTGTTTCCTGCTGTGTAATGTTTGTATTTGTTCAGTTCTTATTTCATCAGGGTTAGAGGTTAAAGAACTCTTGTGTTGAAGGATCAACATCCATGTTGTTGGATCATTGATTTACTGGAATCAAACAATATGATCAACAGCTGATGTTTGTTTCCTGTTCTCACCTGTCGGAGAACAAAGTACCTTTATATGTGGGTAGAAGACGTCATCTCCACCAGCGTAAAGTCAGACACAACAGAATACTGTTTCCTGTGAGTCCTTTCAGAGTAAAGTGCAGAGAGTACTTGAAGCTGTAGTGTTGCTGCCTGTGTTCCTGTTGTAGTGATGTGTAATGAGGCTGTTGGGGAGGTGGAGATGAGAAAAATCTCTTCACATTCACAGTAGAGGACTGATGTGGAGGGGCAGTCACTGTGTTATGAAGATCCATGTTGCTTCAAGTCTTCATCGTGCACATATTCCTGTCCTACATCTCCCTCAGACCAGGGGATTTGAAACAGTTTGAGTTTCTGTCTTTATGTGCTCAGGTCCGTATCACAGGAAAAGTGTATGAATGTACAGAGGAGAGTGTCAGTGATGTCTAAACCATGTTATAAAATATATATTTAGTCAAACTGTCTCTTTAGCAGCAGCTGAATCAGCTGTGATCAGCTCCTGTCTGCAGTGTCTCATGATGTTCTGTTTTACTGTGAAATTGAAGGAAGCTTTATTGTGGGGGGGCATCAGGGATAATGATATAAT
>NW_019182528.1:26210-33250 GCF_002260705.1 Seriola dumerili
ATCAATAATCAGGATCAGATTCTTCAGAGTAACTGAGCACATGTACTCTAGTGCAGTTCTGAGGTACTTGCACTTCTCTGGAGTGTTTCCATGTTCTAGTACTTTATACTTGTACTGCATTAGACATAGACTGTCAGATAAACTCAGTGAATCAGTGGATGTTAATGATCGTCCATGATCCCGTGTGTTTGCTGGGCTGCTCTTCACGTCACTGCAGCTTCATGACGCCATCTAGTGGACAGATGGTAGAAGTACAGCAGCTGATGGCAGCTTCCTCTGCCTCACACTGATATGAAACAGAGAAGAAGAGCCAATCAGTGGAGGAGCAGCTGGAGAAATGATGTACATTTGAGTTGATGTGCAGATGAATGATGTGTGTTTCTCTCCACATGAAGGTAGAAAGTGTGTGTGAGCTGATGTGGATGTGAACTCAGCAGCATGGATCAGTGTGAGGACAGAGAGGAGGGAGCCCCTCCCTCTAAAACCACTCTGTGTGGGGAACATGAGAGCCAGACCAGAGCTCAGAGGTGAGATGAGGATCTCTAACTGTCCATGACTCACATCACTGCTCCATCATTATTCACACTCAAAGCTCTGTGTGTGTTAGTGTTAGAGACACACCACACTCTGCTGGACCTGGACCTGAACCTGGACCGGGACCTGAACCTGGATCCAGCTGTGTGTCCATGAAGAGTGAATTCAGACAATCTGTTGATGGAAGGTCAGAATTAAAAACAGTCAGAAAGACGTTTCTCACTAAAAGTCAGTTGTTCTGTTTATTTAAAGATTGAAGATATTTTTCACCAGTTTTTATTCAACATGAACATTTATCAGTTCTGTTTTTGTTTCAGGATCCAGCAGCAGAGACCAGACTCTCCTGAACCCAGCTGTCTGTCTTTAAAGAGCGACATGTCAAAGGATGTTATCGTTGAGTTTAAAGGGCGACGTCCATCAGCTGATCAGATGTAAGCTGTAACTGACAGTGAGACTCAGGTTATTGTAGAAAAGAACTAGTTTGTACGACGTGTTGTTGGACCTGGTCTGAAATCAAAGTGTTTGTGTCTGTTGTGAACGTCCTCACTGGAAGGTGGAGGTAAAACTGTGGAGGGTTGGTGAGAGCTGTTGGGACTAAAGCAAACACTGAGCTGAAAGCTACAAACAGCTGCAGACTGAGCTGTTGATTCTCAGTGGGATCAGCAGGACTAGTAAACCTTTACCGCTACAGGGAGTCGTCTGATTGGCTGTCACATCCAAACGTGACTTCATGGACCTTTAGCTTGTGTCTGTCTCTGTGTGGACAGACATAATGTGAGCTCATTCTTCATGATTCCTCCACAGAGTGGACCAGGAGAGCTCAGAGGTTCCCAGTGCTCAGTCTGCCCAGCAGCATCAAACACAGCTGGACTCCATATTTATGGTCTGTACATGTACAACAACTACTGCTCCATCTGTTGTGTTCACAATAATCTCCATGCTGCACTTTCAGACCAGTGGACTGTCAGTCTGTCCAACATGGATCTGATGTTTGATGCTGTCATTCATATAGTTTTCTGTTCCAGCTGCTGGAGGAGAACATGGTCACTTTTGTCAAGAACGAGCTGAAGAAGATGCACAAGCTTCTGAGTCCAGATTACCCAGAATGCTCAGGGAGTCAGAGGGAGGATGAGGAGGTGTTGGACGCTGAGGATGAAGAGCAGAGGAGCAGCAGAGAGGCATTTGTGAAGATCACAGTGAACTTCCTGAGGAGAATGAAGCAGGAGCAG
Source organism: Seriola dumerili (assembly GCF_002260705.1). Taxonomy (NCBI): domain Eukaryota; kingdom Metazoa; phylum Chordata; class Actinopteri; order Carangiformes; family Carangidae; genus Seriola; species Seriola dumerili. The sequence continues at coordinate 27,974 of NW_019182528.1, forward strand.
CTGGCTGACTGTCTGCAGAGCAGTAAGAGGATTTCTCTAAAGATTCAACATGATGGAGAAATGAGACATTTACTAACATCAACACATGGAGGGAAACATGTTCATACATGTTTTCTTTAGGGAGATGAAATGATGAAATATTGACTTTATAGTTTCTTCATTGATCTTATTTGTTGTTTGTTCCTTCAGAACTTATTGCTCCAGTTTGTCGACGTGAACTCAAATCTAACCTGAAGAAGAAGTTCCAGTGTGTGTTTGAGGGGATCGCTAAAGCAGGAAACCCAACCCTTCTGAACCAGATCTACACAGAGCTCTACATCACAGAGGGAGGGACTGGAGAGGTCAATGATGAACATGAGGTCAGACAGATTGAAACAGCATCCAGGAAACCAGTCAGACCAGAAACAACCATCAGACAAGAAGACATCTTTAAAGCCTCACCTGGAAGAGACGGACCAATCAGAACAGTGATGACAAAGGGAGTGGCTGGCATTGGGAAAACAGTCTTAACACAGAAGTTCACTCTGGACTGGGCTGAAGACAAAGACAACCAGGACATACAGTTCACATTTCCATTCACCTTCAGAGAGCTGAATGTGCTGAAAGAGAGAAAGTTCAGCTTGGTGGAACTTGTTCATCACTTCTTTACTGAAACCAAAGAAGCAGGAATCTGCAGGTTTGATCAGTTCCAGGTCGTGTTCATCTTTGACGGTCTGGATGAGTGTCGACTTCCTCTGGACTTCCACAACACTGAGATCCTGACTGATGTTACAGAGTCCACCTCAGTGGACGTGCTGCTGACAAACCTCATCAGGGGGAAACTGCTTCCCTCTGCTCGCCTCTGGATAACCACACGACCTGCAGCAGCCAATCAGATCCCTCCTGAGTGTGTTGACGTGGTGACAGAGGTCAGAGGGTTCACTGACCCACAGAAGGAGGAGTACTTCAGGAAGAGGTTCAGAGATGAGGAGCAGGCCAGCAGGATCATCTCCCACATCAAGACATCACGAAGCCTCCACATCATGTGCCACATCCCAGTCTTCTGCTGGATCACTGCTACAGTTCTGGAGGAGGTGTTGAAAACCAGAGAGGGAGGAGAGCTGCCCAAGACCCTGACTGAGATGTACATCCACTTCCTGGTGGTTCAGTCCAAACTGAAGAAGGTCAAGTATGATGGAGGATCTGAGACAGATCCACACTGGAGTCCAGAGAGCAGGAAGATGATTGAGTCTCTGGGAAAACTGGCTTTTGAGCAGCTGCAGAAAGGAAACCTGATCTTCTATGAATCAGACCTGACAGAGTGTGGCATCGATATCAGAGCAGCCTCAGTGTACTCAGGAGTGTTCACACAGATCTTTAAAGAGGAGAGAGGCCTGTACCAGGACAAGGTGTTCTGCTTCGTCCATCTGAGTGTTCAGGAGTTTCTGGCTGCTCTTCATGTCCATCTGACCTTCATCAAGTCTGGACTCAATCTGATGTCAGAAGAACAATCAACCTCCAAGAAGTCTGAACCAAGACGAGACGAATCTGCAGAGACAAACTTCTACCAGAGAGCTGTGGACGAGGCCTTACAGAGTCCAGATGGACACCTGGACTTGTTCCTCCGCTTCCTCCTGGGTCTTTCACTGCAGACCAATCAGACTCTCCTACGAGGTCTGATGACACAGACAGGAAGTGACTCACAGACCAATCAGGAAACAGTCCAGTACATCAAGAAGAAGATTGAAGAGACTCCCTCTGCAGAGAAAAGCATCAACCTGTTCCACTGTCTGAATGAACTGAATGATCGTTCTCTAGTGGAGCAGATCCAACAGTCCCTGAGATCAGGACGTCTCTCCACAGATAAACTGTCTCCTGCTCAATGGTCAGCTCTGGTCTTCATCTTACTGTCCTCAGAAGAAGATCTGGACGTGTTTGACCTGAAGAAATACTCTGCTTCAGAGGAGGCTCTTCTGAAGCTGCTGCCAGTGGTCAAAGCCTCTAACAAAGCTCTGTAAGTGTAGAGAGAGTTGATTTATTCATCATTATATAAAGACACTTCTGTCTTTTCAACAGGAGAGAAAATAACTTCCTTTCTTCTTTAATTCCTCATGATCATCTCTTCAGACTGAGTGGCTGTAACCTCTCAGAGAGAAGCTGTGGAGCTCTGTCCTCAGTCCTCAGCTCCCAGTCCTCTAGTCTGAGACACCTGGACCTGAGTAACAACGACCTGCAGGACTCAGGAGTGAAGCTGTTGTCTGCTGGACTGGAGAGTCCACTCTGTACACTGGAGACTCTCAGGTCAGGATCCATCAACCTGTTTATCTGATGACAGTTTAACAGAGCAGCAGGTGTTGACAGAGGGTTCCTGTGTGTTGTTTTGTGTGTTCAGTCTGTCAGGATGTCTGGTCACAGAGGAAGGCTGTGCTTCTCTGGCCTCAGCTCTGAGCTCCAACCCCTCCCACCTGAGAGAGCTGGACCTGAGCTACAATCATCCAGGAGACTCAGGACTGAAGCTTCTGTCTGCTGGACTGGAGGATCCAGACTGGAGACTGGACACTCTCAGGTATGTAGAGGCCTGCTGCAGACACACACACTGTCTGATCGAGGAGGGACTTTATGCAGGTGCAGACTTTACTATTAGACAAGGTGATGAAGTGTCTTCTCCATGTCTCCTCCCTGCTCTGTATCATTAAAGATGAAGACTCCACTTCCTTTCTCTCTGTGGTCAATGTACATCCATACACACAAGCCTCCATCTGAACACAGTAATCAAACAGTCTGTGTATGAGAGCCATGTAATGTCCATGTGTGCATGCTGACAGAGAACGTGCTGGTCTGACCCCCCTCCTCCTTTCAGGGCGGAGCCTGGTGGAGTCCGATGGTTGACACCAGGTCTGAGGAAGTGTAAGTGTGTTTTTAATGTGATTGATGAAAACAAAGCAGCACATTCAACCATCTTCAAACTGTCACATCACTGATGTCAGGAGTCATCATCAAACTGTCAATAACTGATCAGATGATCAATAACTGCAGCTGTGTCTTGTTCTCTCCATCAGATTCCTGTGAACTCACAATCAACACAAACACAGTGAACAGACAGATCAAACTGTCTGACAACAACAGGGAGGTGAAACATGTGGAGGAGGATCAGTCATATCCTGATCATCCAGACAGATTTGACCTCTGGCCTCAGCTGCTGTGTTCAACTGGTATGACTGGTCGCTGTTACTGGGAGGTCGAGTGGAGAGGACATGTTTATATATCAGTGAGTTACAGAGGAATCAGCAGGAGAGGAAACAGGAAAGACTGTGTGTTTGGATGGAACGATCAGTCCTGGAGTCTGAACTGCTCTGATTTTGGTTACTCTGTCTGTCACAATAACAGAGAAACATATATCTCCTCCTCCTCCTCCTCCTTCATGTTGTCCAGGTTGTCCTCCTACCTCTCCTCCTTCTCTTCCTCCTCTTCCTCCTCCTCCTCTGTCTCTCACAGAGTAGCAGTGTATGTGGACTATCCTGCTGGCTCTCTGTCCTTCTACAGAGTCTCCTCTAACAAACTGATCCACCTCCACACCTTCAACACCACCTTCACTGAACCTCTGTATCCTGGGTTTGGGTTTGGGGTTTGGGTTGGAGTTAGAGTTCGACTCTTGTTCAGTCCTGGTTCCTCAGTGTCTCTTTGTTGAATGTAGCAGAGAGAGAAACGTTCTCACTGTTGAACAGATAGTTCAGTCTCTACATGTCTGTCTCTTTCACTCACACACAAGTTTTCAGATTCATGCATTAATAAAACGGCTAAATTTTCGATAAATTAACTATCTATCTATCGATCTATCTATCTACCTTTTCACAATAAAAGCATTACTGATAATGTTTGTGTTTTTCCTGAATCTGAGGACGACTGAGTCGATTCAGTTCAAACTAAAACACTGTCACAGTTTGTTTGAAAAGTCTGAGAAAAGACAAAGACAGTCAATGACAATGTTGTTGAGGCTCTCAGTGTTGAAGGTTTACATTCAGAGAAAAGCCTGAAAGGTCCTAAAAGAAGAGGTCTACATTAACTTGCTTCATGTGCAATTTGAATCGGCTAACTTCAAAGGTGGTCTATGACTCCCCGGAAGTTTTGAGGTTGTTGGTTCAATCCTGAGACAGAGATTTAATGTTGAAAGCCAATGTCCAGAGGAAAGACTGGCAGTCTCCAGGAGAAGAACTGGTTTTTGTTTCTGTCCCAGTCTCTCAAGCTGTTGAAGACTTGTCTAAAGGTTAGAGGTCACGGGTTTTAATCCTCAGTAACTCAATGAAGTTTGAAGTCCAACACAAGAAAACTCAAAATCTCTCACAGTTTCAAAGTCTTGATATATTTAGAGGTTGTGTGTTTGATCACATCGGAAAGTCCAACACTCAGAGGAAAGAATGACAAGCTTTTAGAAATTATGTCTCCAGTCTCTCTGACCTAATGTTTCACAGTGTTAGAGGACTTTTCAGGTGTTCTACATTCATGGTTTTGATCCTCAGGTGAAGTTTGAAGTCCAACACCCAAAGTGAAGTAAAACTGTCTTCAGTGGTTCAAGCAGTTACAAAAGAATTTGTTTGACCAACAGTCTAAATCCAAAGATTCTCATTAAAAATAACTAAATTAATACATCATATTAAATTAAAAACTATTTGATTATAAAAATTGTTGCTGATTCATTTTCTATCCATCTTCTAACTGAAAATTTGACTAATTGAAGCAGCTTTAGTTCTTACTATTATTTTATTTAACAATGATTAACTGAAATTACAAATCTTCACATCCATCCATCCTTGTTCTCCCCTTCTGGTGCTGCAGGAACAGGTGTTGTTCCTCGCTCTTGCCGGTAGGTGTCGCCATTTAGCTGCTTCCTTCACCGCTGGTTCTATGATTTACTATGGCAAATGATCATTTCGTCGCCTCTAATCACAGTGAATGATTATTAATTAGCCAGCTGAGGCTTGTAGACATTGGAATGGCTTGAGGATTAAATACCAAGTAGTTAAACTACCACAGCCGGGCGGATCATCGCCGGGCTGGGATGTGAAGTAACGGCGGAGGCAGCATCGCCACTTGTGACTTTTTTTCTGGGAACGATTCAGTCCATCCGGTGAGTGAACCTATAACCGGTCACTGGATTAATAACTAGTAAATGAACCCGCCAGGAGCAGGTAAGTTACATTAAAGCCTCCGCGGCCGTTGGAAGTTAACCAGCTAACTTAGCTAGTTTAGCTAACGCTAATTACTGTAATTTGATAGAAGCGGGCTAGTAGCGAGCTAGCA
>NW_019182529.1:0-156 GCF_002260705.1 Seriola dumerili
TTGTTAAGTAGAGAAAATTCATTTTTAGTGCTTCACACAGTGAGGGGATTTAGTGAAACAACTGTTATGTATAGACTATAGTACGTTGTTATGATGATATCGTTGACTATAAATTCTATCTGCTTGTTCTTCATGACGACTCCTGACTGGATTTAA
>NW_019182530.1:0-292 GCF_002260705.1 Seriola dumerili
AGAAGCACAGCCTTCCTCTGTGACCAGACATCCTGACAGCCTTTAAAACATGCATGAGATACATGTTAGATCAGCTTCATATCCGAGACTTAGATTAGCAGGATTCATGTGGAACAAATGATCAATTACAGTTTATTGATTGATTGGCTTCACCTTCTGTTATGGCTCAATAAATCATTCTGGAGAATAAATCAAGGTTGAACCTTGACTACTTGACATTCATGAACACTTTTATTGTCTCAGTGTTACCCTGAATGTGTAAGATCCTGACCTGAGAGTCTCCAGTGTACAG
>NW_019182531.1:0-111 GCF_002260705.1 Seriola dumerili
ACATATGTATGTATATATATGTAACTATAATATAATTATAATAATGGTTATAAAATCTTTGCAAATACTCGGCTTTTATTTTGGATATTATGTACGGAAGTAGCACTTTAT
>NW_019182532.1:0-261 GCF_002260705.1 Seriola dumerili
TGCCACTTGTTGCTGCATGCATTTAAGTGTAAAGCACATTGTGTTTACCCTTAATAAAATCTATTAAAACTGCCTTGTGATGTGCAGTTATATTGATGTGGGTGAGTGTGAGGGCTAAAGCAACTAAGGTTAGTCAGGTGAACATTTGAAATTTCATGTTGGTCGATGTGGAATCAATCTGTATGGAATAAATGTGAATCATGCCTGCATTCTCTGCATTCTCGCTCATAGCTGAGACACATTGCCATCCAATTGTATGTG
>NW_019182533.1:0-131 GCF_002260705.1 Seriola dumerili
CTATGATGTTTTTTGACATTTTTATGCCATTTTTTGACAATTTATGCCATACTTTTTTTTACATTTTGATGCCATACACTGCTATGATTTTGATGCCATACTATACTATGACGTTTTTTTTTTTGACATTT
>NW_019182534.1:0-123 GCF_002260705.1 Seriola dumerili
AATACAAAGGAATAACCTGTTCTACAGATACACACATCCTGAGCAACTATCATGAGACACACTGATAGATAGTAGATAGTTAGCAGTGCAATGGGGGAGGTGACACCAGGAGAATATAAAGCT
>NW_019182535.1:0-133 GCF_002260705.1 Seriola dumerili
AAAAACAAATAGCAGTTTCATGGGCTTTGTGTTTTGATTGAAGGTAAATGATCAAGTTAAATTACTTTAATTAGAAATGTACAAAATATGAAACGTAACATTTAAATAAAAACATAGCTGTGTCAGCAAACTT
>NW_019182536.1:0-847 GCF_002260705.1 Seriola dumerili
GAAGAGAAACCATCCAGATGTTTTACATCAACAGTCAATTAAAGATATGTTAAGGAGAATCTTACCTGTGCATTTGACATCGAGGACATAAAGAGATGCACATTGCCTTTGATTAAATATGAGAATAATTTAAATTGAATTTATTTTCATGAATAAATTATGAGGGTGAAAATATATTGATAATATAGAGAAATAGATAAATCAGATTAATAACCACCAGAGTCAGATATTTCACTTGTTTAATTATGAGGAAGATTGTGGACATGTTCGATCTCATTTCATATTTGCCATTTTAAAATTCATCACAGAATAAAACATTGCCATCAGAATCATACATAGAGGAGATACAGCTGCTTTTGCTTTTGTTAATATAAATATTAAGACCAGAATATGTAAGTTGGATAACTGGAAATGTTGGCACCAGGATGTACCTGGACCAAAGTGGACATATAAATGTCTTCTGAGCCAAATTGCAAAAGCTTAAAGAGTGATTTATGACCTTTATAATGCAACAAAGATGTATTTTTTAAGCCTGTGATAGTTGAAAATTCAATCTCAAGTTACACTAAAAGTATAAAATACATCAAATCATGAATAATATAAAAAGGCATAAAAAGACATAGTAATCATAGGCATAAAAAAGTCATAGTATAGGAAGACATAAACATGTCAAAAAATGTCATACTATAGTAAGGCATAAGAACATGCAAACTCCACATAGAGCTGCCCTTCCCGGGGTTCGAACCCATAACCTTCTCTTGCAGGGGCAACAAAGCTATCCATTATACTACCATATCACAAAGTTGTTGTATAGTAAGGCATAAAAACATCAAAACACGTCATAGTA
>NW_019182537.1:0-102 GCF_002260705.1 Seriola dumerili
TAAGGCATAAAAAGTAATAAAAACGACAGTATAGTATGGTATAAAATGTCATAAAAACGACAGAGTATAATAAGGCATGAAAAGTCATAAAAACGACATAGT
>NW_019182538.1:0-200 GCF_002260705.1 Seriola dumerili
CTCCCTGATTGTCTCCACCTGTGTCCCCTTACCTTGTGTCTATTTAGAGTCTGTGTCTTCCTTTGTCCTGTGCTAGTTCGTCTTGTTTATTTCAGACAGCCAAGCCATTTCCCACGATATCCAAGCCACGTCAGGTTCCTTTGAATTCTTGTGCTATCTTTGTTATTTCTTTCACGAACTTGTTTTTCCTCTATCAAGAG
>NW_019182539.1:0-124 GCF_002260705.1 Seriola dumerili
ATTACGATTTTATGACCTTTAATGCCTTAACATACTGTGATTTATTTTTGACATTTTTCTCCCATACTATACTAAAAGATCTTTATTTGGCATTTCTATGGTTAATTACATCATGTTGGCGTGT
>NW_019182540.1:0-138 GCF_002260705.1 Seriola dumerili
AGGTGGCGTTTGAGGAGGCATTTGAGGAGTCATTTGATTACGCCTTCAGCAAGTGTTCAAGGACACGTTTCAGGACACGTTTCAGGACGCCTTTGAGGGCGCTTTTGAGGAGGCATTTGATGCCCCCTTAATGACGTG
>NW_019182541.1:0-101 GCF_002260705.1 Seriola dumerili
GGAGAAGTGGTTAGGAAAGGAGATTATTTTGACTTTTCGGCCGCAGCCTTGATTTTTATCTTTGATATGCACTGTCAGCTGTGAGACCTTATATAGACAGG
>NW_019182542.1:0-114 GCF_002260705.1 Seriola dumerili
TGCAGACATAGGCAAGAACTCAGTCGAAAGCTACATTTTGCAACAAAACCCTCACTTTGTGTTTAGTATACAGACGACAAGTGCTGGCAGTAAATATGGTGAGTTGGTTTTAGA
>NW_019182543.1:0-122 GCF_002260705.1 Seriola dumerili
CCACAAGTGACAAAAATAAAAAGAACAAACAGAATTTTTTAAAAATTCCTCCTGCTGAGTGGGAGGGTGCTGTTTAACAATACACCAGATAAACTTGTTGGCGAGTGATGGCTGATGTGTGT
>NW_019182544.1:0-138 GCF_002260705.1 Seriola dumerili
TCTTATATTAGATTATATATTAGATTATATTAGATTATAGATTATATTATATTATATTATATTATATATTAGATAATAGATTAGATTATATTAGATTAAATATTAGATAATAGATTAGATTATATTAGATTATATATT
>NW_019182545.1:0-142 GCF_002260705.1 Seriola dumerili
GCTTCCTGCGGGTCATTGTAATCTTGATTCAGTCCCACCAGGCCTCAGTCTGCATGGACAACATGAACTCCTTTGTGGAGTACTCCATTTGTAACAGACCGTCCACCGGCGCCTACTCTGCGCCCAAATCTTCACACCACCA
>NW_019182546.1:0-164 GCF_002260705.1 Seriola dumerili
ACACACACACACACACACACACACACACAGGTGTACATATAGTCACACACACACACACTTACAGAGGCATGTATCAAAATTTCTGACACGCACAGAGCACATGTAGTGTTTTTCTGTGTGTTTATATGTTTGTGCTTGTGTGTGTGTGTGTGTGTGTGTGTGTG
>NW_019182547.1:0-133 GCF_002260705.1 Seriola dumerili
AAATGCTGAATTTAACTGAACAGGTGCTAGCAAAGATAACACTTGGGTGTTACTGACACCGTGGGTGTTTACATCACCGTTTCCAAAGCTCTAAGTTTTCGGTCCATCCAGACCACAACATAACCCCACAGTT
>NW_019182548.1:0-567 GCF_002260705.1 Seriola dumerili
TTGTACTTCTTTAGTACTATGGCGTAAGGCTGCAAACCTCATGGGATTTGAATAAAATCTGAAGCAGACTGATTATTAAAAAAAAACAGAAGCTGTCAAAATACATGGATCGTTTAATGCTAACCAAAAATTTCTTTTTTTTTTTTAAAAAGTAATTTTTGGGCTTTTTGTGCCTTTAACGGACAGGACAGTAGAGACACAGGAAATGGGGAGGTAGAGAGAGGGGGAATGACACGCAGGAAAGGGCCAGGGGCGCAGCTGCAGTGAGGACTTTAGCCTCAATATATTGGGCGCCTGCGTAACCCACTGCGCCACACGACACCCCACGAAAGGATTGATTTCAATACATCACAGAGAAAAAGTAATTTTTTTTTAACCTTCAGATCTAATATTTCAGTCAGCATACCAGTATACATTTTATAAGAATAATCTGAGCCATAATCATGCTGCCCATCATTTTATGAAATTAACAAACACAGAAAGAAGGCAACTGAGAGAACCTTCCTCTGGCATTGGAGCTGCTTTTAAACATTCAATGGTATTAGATGAATTTTCACCACATTTTTT
>NW_019182549.1:0-100 GCF_002260705.1 Seriola dumerili
GGAAAACAACTGATATCTTTCTAATAAGTTTCCTTTCTGATTAAAGTGGAAGTTTTAAAGTGTGTGTCCACCACATCTTCTGTACTGCTTGTTGACTGTT
>NW_019182550.1:0-117 GCF_002260705.1 Seriola dumerili
AACGTGATAACCACTACACTACGGAAACTGTCCTGACGCAATTGTACTGTGCCTGACGCCGGAAAATGGACCAATGTGCACTGAGCCCCATATGCATTCACATTGGAGAAGCTAAAT
>NW_019182551.1:0-188 GCF_002260705.1 Seriola dumerili
CAAGGGAGACACAATCATACCTGAATATGTAGCAAATAAACAAATGCTTACTCTATGTTATCTTGATTAAAATTTGGGGTTATCTTAATATTGTGCATCAGCCTAAAATGATGTGTGTGTATATGATGTATGAATTGAGCAAAGGTTAATAACTACTGCTGAATTGCAGCACATTTGAAATGTATTCT
>NW_019182552.1:0-183 GCF_002260705.1 Seriola dumerili
TGTGTGTGTGTGTGTGTGTGTGTTTGTGTGTGTGGTTGTTCTCCAGAACTGGCACAAAGGATGTTTCCACTGCGAGGTTTGCAAGATGACCCTGAACATGAAGAACTACAAAGGCTACGACAAGAAACCCTACTGCAATGCGTGAGTCCACATCGCTCTCTCTCTCTCCTAATGTAACACTTA
>NW_019182553.1:0-132 GCF_002260705.1 Seriola dumerili
TTTTATGACTTATTATACTAAGACGTTTTTATGACTTCTCTATGCTTTACGATACTGACTTTTTTATGCCTTACTATACTAAGACATTTTTAGGACTTTTTATGCCTTACTATATTATGTTGTTTTTATGAC
>NW_019182554.1:0-206 GCF_002260705.1 Seriola dumerili
CGTAGCTCGTCAGCACCATCAGTGAGCATGGTTTGTCTGTGAAACACGTCGGTATCCGGAACAACCCAAATCATACTTACCTGGCAGGGGAGACACCATGATCAAGTAGGTGGTTCACCCATTGCGAGGCTCGGCCATTGCACTCCCGGCCGTGCTGACCAGTGTGAATTCCCCAAATGTGGGAATCTCAACTGCATAATTTATGA
>NW_019182555.1:0-120 GCF_002260705.1 Seriola dumerili
ATAGAAACCTTTATGTTGTTGCTGCCGTACGACATCTTAGACATAGCTATGTCAACACTGTGAACCATTGGTTTAGATGAACATGTTAAATCAGTGGTTCAGTCCCATTTTCTACAACAT
>NW_019182556.1:0-112 GCF_002260705.1 Seriola dumerili
TCTGCACTAAACACTGTTAGAGTTTAAAGGTCTCTTACTTAGTGTCTGAGGGTCCAGGTCCATTATTGAAGTATGGAGGATCGTCTTTAGACCAATCACTCCTCATAGACGG
>NW_019182557.1:0-121 GCF_002260705.1 Seriola dumerili
ACAGTGACGATCCAATCAACATGCAAAGCACAAGCAGAGGGCAGGTGGTCCCGTTGCCTTCATCAGCAGATCCTGAAAGATGTAGTAGATTTTCAAGATGAAAGGTGTAAAATTTTCAACC
>NW_019182558.1:0-134 GCF_002260705.1 Seriola dumerili
TATGTCTTACTCTCGATTTGCTTTTGGAGGGAATCTATTGATAGCCAATGTGGACAAGAGGAACAATTGCAGTGACCAAAAAGTAGTGTTCATGAAGGAAAGTGAGTGTTATTTTAATAAAACCTATCCTTCAA
>NW_019182559.1:0-545 GCF_002260705.1 Seriola dumerili
TGGTCGTGTTGTCTCTGCAGGTTTTCCTGCTCATCACAGTCTTCACTTCTACTGATGCAGCGGCTCTGGTGACAGATGATCAACAACAACAGTCTCTTGATCCGGTAAGAAGATCCATGAAGGAAGTTCTCTAATATTGTAAGATCTTTGATTCCATTTGTTTTCTTTTGTGTGAGTGTCAAACATGTTGTTGAAGGGGGGGGGGCTCTGCCGTGTGTTGATATTGTTCTGTGCGTCTTGGCAGTTTGAAGCAATGGTAGAAGAAGCATTTACATCCTCCACTTAAGTAAAAGTACCACTAGGTAAAAATAAAAATACTCTATTTAAACTAAAATTCCTGATGTTAAAATCCTGCTTAAAGTATGGAAGTATAAAGCTATTACCAGTAAAAATGCACTTAAAATAATAAATAACATTATTGATACTGATACGTCAGTGTGTACACAACATTTTACTGGTGTAGCTGCCTGAGGTGGAGCTCATTTGAACTTCTCTAGAAACAGTTTGGCAGTTTAGTCGAGTGGTTACCAACCTAGGGCTTGAGT
>NW_019182560.1:0-309 GCF_002260705.1 Seriola dumerili
ACCACCAGCTAAAGAGATATAAACAGATGAAGCCCACCCCACCAGCATCGTTTTTGTTTGTACTTGTAGTTTTTCCTCGGAGACGGAGTCTGTCGCTGCACCACCTGCAGGAGTATCAGCGTTAGCACCGCGGACATTGAGGAGTCTACTGTTTACAACTGTCAGGTTAGGACTGAGCATTTGAGCAGCCTCTCCAGCCAACTTCAATGTACCGGCCAGACATTTTGGGGGAAAAGAAACTTTCAGCCGCGCACTCACACCAAGTTGGTTTGCTAAACGGAAGTGGGCTTCATTACGTGTCGGAGTTTG
>NW_019182561.1:0-198 GCF_002260705.1 Seriola dumerili
GGAGATTGAGATTGTAGAAGCTGGCAAAAAGCGCAGCCAACCCGCTCAAAATGTTGTCGTGTGGTCCCATCACTACATTTTTTCCAATGGACAGCATCCATGACCTTGGCTTCATCAGGTCACCTGAAATGAACAGATACCCATCATGTACCGTTGTAAGGATGTGGAACGCTGAATGTTTCATTTAGCTGTTTAGCA
>NW_019182562.1:0-149 GCF_002260705.1 Seriola dumerili
TCTGAGTCAATGTATGCTAATACACTGTTTGTCAGTGGATGCCCAGAGAGACTGTACAGCCGGCCACACAACATTTCAAACACAACTTCACTTTCACCACTCTTGGTCAACCCTGAACAGCAATCACAGACCATGACCGGCACACATAC
>NW_019182563.1:0-135 GCF_002260705.1 Seriola dumerili
TTTTTATTTTTATTGTAAAGCACTTTGAGCTACATCTCTATGAAAAGTGCTCTATAAATAAAGTTATTATTATATGTTTCTATGTGAAATATGTTCGGGTATACACACACACACACACACACACACACACACACA
>NW_019182564.1:0-200 GCF_002260705.1 Seriola dumerili
CAGACGAGACAGAAAACTAAGTGGAGATGAGAAAATGTCCCGTAACACGAGGTTTATAATAATAAAAAAGACAGCAGAGCAAATACAAGTTCAGTCTTTTTTCAGTGTTTTAGATCATACTGAAGAGTTCATTTTCACTGTTAGCATGCTAGCATGCTAGCCACCTAATGCCTTAAAGGTAATTAAATAGTCTACATTTT
>NW_019182565.1:0-102 GCF_002260705.1 Seriola dumerili
AGTGTGGAAACCTTTCAAATGACAATAAAACACAAACACGAGTTAAAATGCGGTGGATAACAATTGATCACAAATATCGATCAGCTGTCAGGATAGGTGCAT
>NW_019182566.1:0-270 GCF_002260705.1 Seriola dumerili
GAGTGTGTGACTGAGCTTCATTAGTGTGCTATGGAGCGAGGGCTCTCCTGCTCCGTCTTGTCTTTGACCAACTAACACCTTGAGAGAAACTTTTAAAAATTCGCCAAATGTTATCTTAAGCTCGGCATTCAGAGGCGTTTGGCAAAACTGCAGCAAGAAAAGAGCGGCTGTGAAGCGTGTCTGACTGGAATGCAAAACACAAGTGATGGTCATCACTCTGTCACCATACAGATTTAAGGCTGTGTGTGTGTGTGTGTGTGTGTGTGTGTG
>NW_019182567.1:0-115 GCF_002260705.1 Seriola dumerili
AGTAAGGCACAAAAAGTCATAAAAACGACATAGTATTGTTAGGGATAAAATATCATAAAAAAGTCAAAATATTGTGAGGCATAAAAATGTCATAGTATACTAAGGCATAAAAGGT
>NW_019182568.1:0-110 GCF_002260705.1 Seriola dumerili
TTAATGTTGGTTTGGATGGCTCTAACTTGTGGCCTTGCTTAAAACTAAGAGGAAAAACTATAGCATGACATTAAACATTAAAAAGTAACACAAAATGAATGTGTGCCCAC
>NW_019182569.1:0-152 GCF_002260705.1 Seriola dumerili
TGCTAATTACATGGATTTAAAGTGTTGTTTGTTTTTTTTAAAATCCTGAATCTGTTGCATTGAACTTGAATTTAAAAGTCTAACCAGCGATCAGCGTCAAACCCAGATTCTCGTTCTCCTTACGATTTTCTCTGTTGAATAAACGAATAAAT
>NW_019182570.1:0-115 GCF_002260705.1 Seriola dumerili
TAGGCAGAACCAGGGGCAATTTGACTGTCCTTGTGGGGGGTGGGTGGATGAGGGAGGCTAATTTAGTAATATTTACAGTCTTGAATTCTTCAAAGGCTATGGGTGTGAGTGTGTG
>NW_019182571.1:0-151 GCF_002260705.1 Seriola dumerili
GTATTTGATGAAGCTGTTGTTATTACGAATTGCACTTTTCAAACATCAGCTGTTACAGTCATGGATTTGCTTTTCTATTGTTAATTTTCTGTTTTGTTTTTCTCTCCTAGGAACAACTGCTTAATCATCTTTTAGAAAGACTTCGCTCTCG
>NW_019182572.1:0-1193 GCF_002260705.1 Seriola dumerili
TGTGTGTGTGTGTGTGTGTGTCCAATTACTCCCCACAACTAGTGGCAGTTTTAAATGCCATATCCTGGGATGTACAAACACTCACAATTTTGTTCCAACATTCACAGAATCTGACAAATGTAATAATTAGTCATGTGTTGCCTCATGTTACATCAACAGTTGCAAGCCACTGTGAGCAGAGCACCTGTGATTGCTCATTCGCTGTTCGGGTTCATGCAAAACCACAAAGTAAGATGTAATTAAATCAGGATAAATTATGTTATTTATCAGATACACAACACAGTTGTTCTTCAAGACTAGTTGTGAACAAAAATAGACTTTCTAGTTTTCATTTTCTGTCTAGCATTAAAATGGTTTTATAGTGTACCATACTGGATTTGATTTGCCACTGGTGTTATTGCAGTGTGACAACTAGTGCCAGACACTGTGAAACAATATATCATGTAGTGTAAAATGACACCAACCTCTCAGTCTCAGTGTGGTCTGTGGGTGGGACTTGAGCCTCAAAACTTTTCCACATGGATACACACACAGTCAAAAAGAGCCTGTCTCAACCTAACCTGGAGAAAGAAGGTCACTAATGAGCTCCTCGCCCATCCAAGCCTTCAGGGAATCTGTGTTTCTAAGTATGTGTGGGTGTGTGATTCACAATGGAAAAACACCACATCAGCGCCGCTGTATCCAAGGCAGCTTGTCACAAGCACACGAGTGGAACAAAGTCCCATGTTTGGTTTTTGGATGAGGGGTTAGAGAAACTGAGGGATACAGGAGACAGGTAGGTAATCAAGAGAGTTGAGGTGGAGGGAGGGAGATGAGAATCCTGTAACTAGGCAAGTGGAAAGGTTGAATTCAAAAAGTGCAGAGAGTACTAGAGAAATAAACAATTTCATGGTGACAAGAAGCAATGCAACAGATTCCCTATGAAATCTGACCCACTGCCACTCTATGTAAAATGCAGAGTACACGGAGGCTGGTGAGGCTTCTTCTAATGGTGTTTGTGATGGTCTTGTTTTTAAACTAATTGTACTAATGTCCCAAAATGGATGTGGTAATCATTTACGTATACATACAGTAGCAGATTTAGTTGAGCGGAGAGTTAGTTCACCACAATGTCCATGAAAGCATAATAGTGTTAATGAAAACTGTTCACAGTATCCACAGTAACAGTGACACTGTTTCTTACTGTTGAATTA
>NW_019182573.1:0-115 GCF_002260705.1 Seriola dumerili
CAATGTCTAAATGGTGTTTTAATGTTGTTTTAATTGTGTATTTTTGAGCTGTTGTCACCAAGTTAAATTCCTGTGCACTGTGTACATTTGGAGAATAAAAGTGATTCTGATTCTG
>NW_019182574.1:0-113 GCF_002260705.1 Seriola dumerili
CCATTAGAAAACTCTCATATCAAGTCTGTTTACCTGTTCTCATTCTTGTTGGCTCCGCCCGCGTCTTCCTCCTGTTACCTAGTCAACCGTGACGTCACGGCACCGCCCGTTGG
>NW_019182575.1:0-129 GCF_002260705.1 Seriola dumerili
AAAAGGTAAAGTTAAGGCCTTTGTTAAACGCAGCCTGCCCTCGACAGAAGACGACAGCAGTAGTCTGTTGTTGCGTCTTCTTGTGGTCTCGCACGTTACCTCATGACTTAGTTGTCAGATCCAGAAATA
>NW_019182576.1:0-126 GCF_002260705.1 Seriola dumerili
GCTGTATGAGGTTTAAAAGCATTCTAAAGCATTAGATTGAATCAAACACACACAAAAGGCATATATTTGATATCCTGAGAGCTCTCAGTGGATTTTGAGGTCATTCTAGCAGCTTCCAATTTCCAA
>NW_019182577.1:0-292 GCF_002260705.1 Seriola dumerili
AATAGATGTTTGAGTCTTTGATCCCTCTTATTTTTGTAGCATTTACATCAAACAGGCGCTGTGTCAATGAAGAGCAGTAAAGTACTGCTCTCTCCCCGTCATTTTAAAATCGGATCAGTGTTTTTATCTGTCTTTGATTTTGAGACATTAAATAAATCAAATTGAGTGTGCTATATTACTCTATTAGAATACCAGATTTCAACATTGTAAGCACAACCTGAACTCAAGATACAGTATTAGTTAGTTAGTGTTGGCACCTCTCTCTCTCTCTCTCTCTCTCTCTCTCTCTCTC
>NW_019182578.1:0-120 GCF_002260705.1 Seriola dumerili
TCACTGACTAAAAACTATAAGAAATGTAAAAACAACAATGGCTCCTTTTGTTGATTCAATTTGTTTTTATGTCCATGTCTTACAGTCTGTGTGTCATATTCTACAGGTTCAACAGTCAGT
>NW_019182579.1:0-101 GCF_002260705.1 Seriola dumerili
CTTATTTTTGAATCAAACTACATCAACAAAATAATAATATATATAATATATAATAAAATAAAAAGTCCTGAAAGTTTTCTCTCCATCTGCTGATGAAGACT
>NW_019182580.1:0-226 GCF_002260705.1 Seriola dumerili
GAAACACAAAATCATTTGTCTATATGTCTGTTGAATTAAAGGTTAAAATTACATCCTGGAATTGCAGAGGGTTACAAAGAACAAAAAGGATCAAACAAGTTATGAACAGAATTAAAGTGTTACAGTCTAACATAGTATTTCTTCAAGAAACTCACCTAACACATGAAGATGAACTTAAAGTGAGGAGGAGGTGGAGGGGTAAAATTTTGTCAGCCCCTTTTACCTC
>NW_019182581.1:0-221 GCF_002260705.1 Seriola dumerili
GTTGTTTTTTTAAATAAATGATGAAAATGTTTTGCATTTTTTACTCTTTTAAAGTGTCTAAGTGGTTTCCTGTTTTTCATGTTTTATAGTAAATCCCCAGGCTGTTAACAACACTTACTGGGGATATTTTAAATACATATGTCATGTCCATCATTTGCTTTTTTGAAATGTTGTCTTGAAACCATAAGCAGCTGAAGTTCTATGTAAATTAGATGTTTTTT
>NW_019182582.1:0-106 GCF_002260705.1 Seriola dumerili
ATCCTTATTATTTATTGTGAGTCATTGTTAAACTCTATTTTAATTTTTACTAATCACAGTGTTAAAACCTCTGGAGCCTCGTTAAGAGTAAAATTTACATTTGCAG
>NW_019182583.1:0-116 GCF_002260705.1 Seriola dumerili
CACTTCTCAGGTATGTTTGACCAAGCAATCATTCCAGGAAGTAGGCAAAACTTGGATGGCAGACTTTTTCAAATTACTGCCAGTTTAATGTACTGGAAAGCATGTGTGACAACAAA
>NW_019182584.1:0-196 GCF_002260705.1 Seriola dumerili
ACTGTCGTTTCAACAGGTGCAGATCGTCTTGCACTAATAAAGTTTTTCTTTTATTTGAATGTAGCAAAATTTTATTAGAAAAGCTTAGAAAAAATACATTTAAATCAAATCTACACATATAATTTTTTTTTTAAGAATAATATCAAAAAATTTGGTTTGTGAAAAAATAAAAAAAACAATTGCTCAATCCAGTGAA
>NW_019182585.1:0-136 GCF_002260705.1 Seriola dumerili
TTTTCATGGAAGTTAAAAAATTCTACCATCAAAATTTTTGTTATTTTAGGGAGTGATTTTTTTTTTGTTGTTTTTTTTTGCCTCAGAAAAAAAAAAACACTTTTTTCACTTGTCTTAGGGCCACCTGTGAAAATTT
>NW_019182586.1:0-109 GCF_002260705.1 Seriola dumerili
TTAATATACTATGTTGTGTTTTTGACATTTTATGCCATAAAATTTTTTTCCGTTTCTTGGCCTTTAATGACTTAATATACTTTCACGTTTGATTCCTGACCATACTATG
>NW_019182587.1:0-109 GCF_002260705.1 Seriola dumerili
ATAGTAAGCCATAAAAGCATCATAGTATAGTAAGGCATATTAACATAGTATAGTAAGC
This sequence comes from Seriola dumerili, assembly GCF_002260705.1. Taxonomy (NCBI): domain Eukaryota; kingdom Metazoa; phylum Chordata; class Actinopteri; order Carangiformes; family Carangidae; genus Seriola; species Seriola dumerili. The sequence continues at coordinate 59 of NW_019182587.1, forward strand.
CATAAAAGCATAATAGTATAGTAAGGCATAATAACATAGTATAGTAAGTCA
>NW_019182588.1:0-119 GCF_002260705.1 Seriola dumerili
TTTTTTTTTTAACTCCAACACCTTTATGAAACAGAATGATAAAAACTACAGTGTTCTCCATGAAATCTAGCAGCTCAAGGTGATAGAGCACTCAACTGAAGATTTTGAGGTTGAGGGTT
>NW_019182589.1:0-134 GCF_002260705.1 Seriola dumerili
TAGGAGATTCCCCATCTCTGCCAGAGCTCACTTTTATACGGAAATAATCTTCCCTGGGTTTATCTTGCCATTAGATTAGATTTTCAAAATAAAATAGTGAAGCGTGGCGATGACGGCGCCCTCTTCCTCCACAG
>NW_019182590.1:0-143 GCF_002260705.1 Seriola dumerili
TGCAGGTGGTCCGTGAAATTGTAAATGGAAATCATGGACTGATTCGTTGTCAGGAAAAAACCTGCAGAGCAGGCTGAGACTGCAACCTCCACTGGAACGACAGCCACAGAGGAGACTGAAGAACCAGACGCCCCCCCTGAAGA
>NW_019182591.1:0-182 GCF_002260705.1 Seriola dumerili
TTTACTTCTTTCTTGGGGCCCCAATTCCTAGATATGCGGAGTCAATGGGCACGAAAGTCCCCAAGGAAGGGGACTGCTCAGTGTCCTCAGGTTCAGGATCAGACAGAACACTGGTCGACTTAACAGCAGGAACATGCAGGTGGTTAACCCTTTGAAACCGAGTGTGTCGTCGGCGACACATT
>NW_019182592.1:0-152 GCF_002260705.1 Seriola dumerili
CACACACACTGAAGGAATAGCTCAAACATTTATTCACAACAAAGAAGCAATCCTGAGTCCAAAACTCTGCCACTGCGTGGTCACCAAGGTCAGTAAGGTTGGAGTTTTAAGGTGTCCATGCCCATGGGTTCATTATATCACAATCTATATGT
>NW_019182593.1:0-148 GCF_002260705.1 Seriola dumerili
AATATTGGGTAATATGGCGTAAAATTGAAGCAGAGTAAAGAGGGTTGGTCAGTAACTATATTGAAATTGTTATAGTAAGTAGTAAAGCCCACATACACAGTAAGACCTCAAGAGGGTCGTTTGTGTATAAGCTATCATTAGTATCGAT
>NW_019182594.1:0-182 GCF_002260705.1 Seriola dumerili
TGGGTGGGCTGGGTGGGTCTGTAAGGCCCCTGTCGCTGCGGTTAGCCGTCCATGGTCCGCTGTCCAGGCCCGTAGTAGCGTACCTGGTTGTCCCGCCGTAGCCCGCTGCTGCTAGTCCGCTGCTCGCGAGCGTAGTGGACATGGCGGCCCTGCCGTCGTCCGCCGTTGTCGGTCCGCTGCTC
>NW_019182595.1:0-105 GCF_002260705.1 Seriola dumerili
TTTGTTATGATTAAAACACATCTCCAACAGAAAAAAAAAAACAACTAAAACTTACTTCACAAAGAATTTTTTCTTTGACTCAAACACATCTCTGTCCATTTTGAC
>NW_019182596.1:0-103 GCF_002260705.1 Seriola dumerili
GGATGAGAACCTCCTGGCCTCAGCCAGAACACTGAAGATCGGTCGTGGATGGGTCTTCCAGCATGATAATGACCAAAACATACGGCCAAGGCAACAAAGGAGT
>NW_019182597.1:0-101 GCF_002260705.1 Seriola dumerili
AGCAGGAGCACAAAAAGTGAAGGAACTCCTCTCTCTCTACATCTATATCTATATATACATATATATATATATATAAACACACAAGAACATTTGTAAATACA
>NW_019182598.1:0-235 GCF_002260705.1 Seriola dumerili
GCTGTAACATTTTTCAGTACTATTTGACGTATCTTGCTGAGAATATATGTGCTTTCATTTTGTGTTTGTTCTGCTTCAGCACCATGGACAGCGAAAATACCAGTGGTATTACTCAAATGCTTTCATTGGTAAAATAATTTGAAATTCTCTCTGTATATATATCTATATATGTCTTTCTCCCTCTCTATTTCTCTGTCAAAATTCATCAGATACAATGACACTGAACCAACTTTCA
>NW_019182599.1:0-203 GCF_002260705.1 Seriola dumerili
CATCAAATTCAGAATTTCATTCAGATCTCAGTAATTGCTTTGTGACTTTTTGTCAGCCATGTTAGCTGGGCTGGTTTTGTTTCAACCTTGTGAGTCTCATGTATGTGTCATCATGGCAAAATGTAGTTCTGTAGACACCTACTGTAGCAGGATCTAACACAAAAGTTGTTTTAATAAATTGGAAGGTGTCTGTCTGTCTGTCT
>NW_019182600.1:0-117 GCF_002260705.1 Seriola dumerili
CACACACACACACACACACACACACACACACAATCCTAACAGTCACAGATGGTTGAGTTTTCTTGCACCAGGCATTTACTAATACCCAACATCCCTGAGTAGCCATCTCCACTAACA
>NW_019182601.1:0-123 GCF_002260705.1 Seriola dumerili
TGGATCTAAGTAATTCTACAATACAAAAGCTGTGATAGTATATTAATAAGTATAGTTATTAATTCATATTATTAAAAATATTTATTTTTTTCTTTTAAAAAAAACAATTCTTTGGTTTCCACA
>NW_019182602.1:0-482 GCF_002260705.1 Seriola dumerili
ATTCCACTGGGAGCAGTGCTGTGCTGAGAATACCTGTTGTCACAACACAGGAAGTAAAGCCAGGCCGTGGCCATCCTGAATTCAAAGTAATGCTCTGTATTGACCAAATTCAAGGCTGAATGGTTATGCAACAAGAAAGCCAGCGCTTTGGCTTAAAGACAATCTGTCACTCAGTCATCAGTGTAAGCTCTAGTTCATGAATTTGTTCATTTTGCCATTTAAAATTCCATATATTCACATTTTTTTTTAAATTCTGTCAGTATTTTATTCATCTTATCTGCCAGAAATACATTTATTCTTCTACATTCATTCAAACAGTAAATGGTGGAGGAAGTGACAATGGCACGGATTTGCATACTATAATTGTATCAAATGTAAATCTGTTTCCAGGATTGTTTGAGGCATGTATGAATTTCAGCTATATGTAGAGAAAATTTTCCATCCAACAGGTATTCTCAGCACAGCACTGCTCCCAGTGGAAT
>NW_019182603.1:0-151 GCF_002260705.1 Seriola dumerili
CGAGAGCGAAGTCTTTCTAAAAGATGATTAAGCAGTTGTCCCTAGGAGTGAAAAACAAAATAGAAAATTAAAAATAGAAAAGCAAATCCATGACTGTAACAGCTGATGTTTAAAAAGTGCAATTCGTAATAACAACAGCTTCATCAAATAC
>NW_019182604.1:0-192 GCF_002260705.1 Seriola dumerili
ATTATTATTATTATGTGATGTGTTCTGTTACAGTAAAAGTGGATAATAGAATTTCTGCCTGGCCCCAAAGTGCAGAAACACAGGCCTTTGCATAGTCTGGATCAAATCCAGGGATGTAGTAGCTTCCTGGTGACTCAGTGAATGACGTGTTGGTGTGGCATTCTGGTCCTGAATGTGGTCCAGGACCTTTGT
>NW_019182605.1:0-154 GCF_002260705.1 Seriola dumerili
TCTTGATGATTACTTTTCCAAAACCAAGAAAATTGACCAAGGCTGGTTACGAAAACAAGAAACAGAATGAGGACTCTTCTGTTGTGGAAGCAGGCGGCTAAATGTGAAAATGCTAGCAATAGCTGTAACATTGACCGGAACGTTCTCCAAGCCA
>NW_019182606.1:0-127 GCF_002260705.1 Seriola dumerili
GTTTATTTTGACTTCTAAACTATTTCAAGTTTTCAGATAGTGCAATATTCAGCTGATCTTTTAACCTATGACTAAATCATATATATACCTGTTTTAGCCCACCTTTACAGTTAACATGTGAGTTTTA
>NW_019182607.1:0-184 GCF_002260705.1 Seriola dumerili
TGTTTAGCTCATGTATGTTGTCTGCTTATGACAGGGGTGTAACCTAGTAGAAGTCCGTCTAGGACTTCGTTCCCTCCTTGCGCAGCATTATACGCTTTTCTTGTGCTAAATAAATGAACCTGAACCTGAAATAGATGTCAGATCTTGTTTTTTTTATCATTCTCATTGCAGATTTATTGTTCTA
>NW_019182608.1:0-107 GCF_002260705.1 Seriola dumerili
TATTAAGGCATAAAAGGTCATGAAAATGTCATAGTATGGCAAGGCATGAAACGAGATAGTATAGTAACGCATAAAAATGCCAAAAAACGGCAAAAAATATTATGGCA
>NW_019182609.1:0-132 GCF_002260705.1 Seriola dumerili
TAAATATATCACACCACTGTGTTATTAGTTCCTTATATAAATTTATTTATATATATATACCAACATTTATATACAGACAAATATACACTCACCTTTTTGAATTCTTTCTACTGTATTTACAATATTTACATG
>NW_019182610.1:0-115 GCF_002260705.1 Seriola dumerili
GTCATAGTATAGTAAGGCAAAAAAAAGTCATAGTATAGTGAGGCAAAAAAATATCAAAAAACGTCATAGTATAATGAGGCAAAAAAACGTCATAGTATAGTAAGGCAAAAAATGT
>NW_019182611.1:0-281 GCF_002260705.1 Seriola dumerili
GTTCTCTGGTGTCTGCGGCTGAGAGAAGCAGACTTTTACAAAGTGTGTGAGACTGATATGACGTACGCATGCCAAAAATGATCGGTATCGGCTGTGGATCAGCTGATCTCACTCAGCATCCCTGTTTTCAAGGTCTTTGCGTTAATGTGATCAAATAAAGTGAGTTTTCAGGCCAGAAACAGATTTTATTATGGTGATTCTGGGGGGAAAATTATGTTTTGGTTGTAGTGGAGTTTTCCGTGCCACTTTACAATAAGACAACCCTTATAAAGGATTTATAA
>NW_019182612.1:0-133 GCF_002260705.1 Seriola dumerili
CACACATATATATGTGTATATATATATATATGTGTGTGTATATGTGTGTGTATATATATATATGTGTGTATGTGTGTGTATATATATGTGTGTGTATATATATATGTGTATATGTATATATATATGTATGTAT
>NW_019182613.1:0-111 GCF_002260705.1 Seriola dumerili
CACTGATCTGGTCTTTGTGTTAGAGAGTCCAGACGAAGCTTCTCCTCAGTGACATTTGGTAAAGAAGCAGCTAAAGGATTCTGAGACTGAGAGGAACCAGATTCTCTGGTC
>NW_019182614.1:0-330 GCF_002260705.1 Seriola dumerili
CCAATCAGCGGCTTCTACCCCACGTGTGGACTCATAAGCCTGCCCACAGGCTGCATCGTCACCAGCAAGTGATCCAATGAAATGAATGACGTTCATTGCTTTTCAAGCAAGTTCAATGAGACAGACACAGACGGTAGCTATAATATGAAACGTCAACATGGCAAAGCAAAGCAGCTTGTTTTCATTTAAATTTACCAAGAAACGCTCCGAGGAGCAGGAGGAGGAAACTCCTGCCATTTGAAGTAACGTTACCGTCCAGCTCAGCCGCCCTCTCCCCATCAAGTCCTCCCGCAGCCACCCCCTCACACCAGCAAGGCAAGTAACAGTTTC
>NW_019182615.1:0-107 GCF_002260705.1 Seriola dumerili
GAGAAATTGAACTCAGCTTTCCAAAGATGTGATAAACCAGTTAATTTATGTTTTAACGGGGGGGGGGTAATCACTTTTTCACACAGGGCCATGTAGGTTTGGATTTT
>NW_019182616.1:0-147 GCF_002260705.1 Seriola dumerili
GAGGTCTCTTATTTGGTCCAATGTTGCCATAACTTCGTAGAATGCATGGGTGGAGTTGTAGTGTAATATATGGTAATAGTCACAGGAGGTGATGGGTGAAGCCATCACTGGGAGTCCTTCAGTTGTACTGTGTGGGATGAATCCACA
>NW_019182617.1:0-109 GCF_002260705.1 Seriola dumerili
GGTTAGTACAGAGGTAGAACTAGAACCAGCAGCAGGTTAATAGAGGTAGAACTAGAACCAGCAGCAGGTAAGTGCAGAGGTAGAACTAGAACCAGCAGCAGGTTAGTAC
>NW_019182618.1:0-102 GCF_002260705.1 Seriola dumerili
GCGATTTGTATCCGCTGTTCTTCCCTCACTTCTCCTCTCTCTCCTTCCGTCCGGCTCCATCTTGGCTGTGTTCGCGGGTCTGCTATTGTTTGTTAGCTTTCT
>NW_019182619.1:0-1324 GCF_002260705.1 Seriola dumerili
CCTCACCAAGCACTAAACACACATTCACATTTGTATTTTTACATTTTAGGATTTTTAAACATATTTTAATATTTTATTTCCTGTCAAAATATTGAAACTAACATTGTTATGATATCCAACATCCATTAAGTTATTTTTCCACAGATATTAGGAGGCCTATGAGCAGATATTTAAAAATAACAAAACAGAGTAAACTAAATGCACATAACATCTTGTTCATCACTTTACAAAGATACATGGAGATAAAGCTAGCAGTTAGCTTAGCACATCTGACATGTTATTTGTTCAATCTGTCCAAAACCAGAGGTAGAAGAAGACAAATTGTGGTTTTCAGACTGTTCATGTTCCTTTAATCTCGTCTTCATTGTGAATATTCAACGTAACTATTTTAGACTGTAGTTTCCATACAGATTCAACAAAACAAAAATGTTTGAATGTTTATTGACAGATTTTCTTGCTTTCGGACATACTAGCTGTTTGCCCTTTGTTTCCAGTCGTAATGCTAAGCTAAGTTCAGTCAGAGACATGTCAAAGAAATGAATATTTACAGCAAATGGTCATAAATTTAGATTTGGTGGAAAGTCTCTGCTGTTTGAGGCAGGTTTCAATAAGGATTGTGGTGAGAGAGCTATTCCCATAATAAACACACCCATGAAGATAAATCTTAGTTAAATCAACCATGTACCACATAAGGAGGATGTTGGGGTGGTGGAGGGAGCTGCAGCAGCAAACTGAGCTGACTTGAACCTGGGTCCCAGTGAGGACGTTTCAGGTCATAATGTCACAGTGTACCAGAATGAATGTGATTGGACGATATTAGCTTCACAGCTGTGAATACGCCAATCATTTTAAAGCATATTGAATCTGAACTGAGGCTTTGTTTTTAACTTTGCCTGAAGTTACAACCTGTTGCGATGTTGCTGTGAAGCTTGGAGGGAAAAATCATGTGATTGATGTGTTGTCAACCTTCTGTGTGTGTCTCAGTACTCTGAATCTAGCAGCAGTATGAGGATGACAAAAATGAATGTGAAAACAAGGTAATTTAAAATTAGACAATTGTTGTGTCAGTTCATTCTGAGTCCAGTGTTGATACAGTTTGCCAGCAGGGGACGCCATGCACCTGTTAATGAGGACAAAGTCATGTGAACAAGACAAAAAGAAGAGGGAAATGTTGATAATGAAAAGAAACAACATTAAAGAAGATAAAGTCAAAAATGTTCCATAGTGAAACCATTTAAATTCAAATGCTGAAACTCTTTAACTCTGATTCTAATTCTTCTAATTCTAAATATTTCCTTCTCTTCCATTAAGATGATATTTAGTG
>NW_019182620.1:0-123 GCF_002260705.1 Seriola dumerili
AGCATAATATTATATTATGATATTATATAATATATAATATATAATAATATTATATATACTGAAAAAGGTAGTATAATAATAATTAGTAATAATAACTAAATAATTCTGGTAATTGCTAAAATC
>NW_019182621.1:0-426 GCF_002260705.1 Seriola dumerili
AAGTGAAGTGGAAATCAAACAGGAACAAGATTCTTAATAATCTAAGTGATGGTCCACAATAAAGACAGTTGTTAAACAGATAGTGTTCAGCTGTTCGTCCAATATTGAGAATTTGACGAGAATTCGTTTTAAGGATGATGAGACACTGAACTCTTCTGTGTAGATATTACCTTATTGTAATTTAGCAATTGGAGGCTTTCTGGTTTGTTTTCAAGTGCTTGTTTGTGTTTTTAATGTTGTTTTTCCACTGTTTATTAGTGCCTTTTCTGACCTTCATGCTATTTTTATATAATGTGTTCATTCTTTTTCCAAAAAGAAAAAGCTGCTTACTGACAATGAAAAATGAAAGACGTAAACTACAAAGAACTGTGGTCTCTTTTTTCCTTTTCTTTTTTTAAATTTGTGACATAAATGCATAAAGATTGA
>NW_019182622.1:0-107 GCF_002260705.1 Seriola dumerili
CAATAAAAAATAAAAATAAAAACCTGTTACCAGATTTTACTCCCGGCAGGTAAATTTCTATCTTTGAATTGGGACAAATGGTTGTTAGCATGGATTTTTAAGGTTTC
>NW_019182623.1:0-143 GCF_002260705.1 Seriola dumerili
TTATTGGGCTCCACCACTGACATGTCAGCTGGTACAGTATGAGTGTTGTCAAAGTCTTGCAGAGTCTCGTGTCACGGCGTAATCAGACATCTTGTTGTGTAATTTTTTTTTTTATCAACGTATAAATAGATCTGTAAATGTTA
>NW_019182624.1:0-124 GCF_002260705.1 Seriola dumerili
TGACCCGACCCAGAATAAGCGGAAGATAATGTATGGATGGAATGGATGGATATTGTAATGTTTGCTTAGTTTGTGCTTAGTCATAGAGTTAATTTGGTACTTGTATGTTCAGACACATACCTGT
>NW_019182625.1:0-131 GCF_002260705.1 Seriola dumerili
CTTATTCATGATATCCAAAAGCTGAGATGAGATCTAGTCATATCACCATATTGATATTGATATAGTGATCCACCAGCAAACAAATCCACCTATGATCAGTGACACTCAGTCCACTTCATCTCTGTCTATTT
>NW_019182626.1:0-116 GCF_002260705.1 Seriola dumerili
GAAAGAATTGCTAATTATATTTTCTGACAGCAAATCAAACATATATTTTCAGCTCATAATACGTTATTCTTTATAGCAGTTTCCTGGAAAGAACCAACTAATAATAAAGAGAATAG
>NW_019182627.1:0-169 GCF_002260705.1 Seriola dumerili
TAAAAGCTGCTCATATTACTTAGAAATGATACAGTGATGCTATAAGGACTATAAAATGTGTCATAGTCTTTACTGAAACACGTTTTGTCTCTCACCTAGAATACTGGCTGTGCTGCAGCCTACGCAGCGAATTATATTGAAGACTGGAACGGAGTGGGAGATGATGCTG
>NW_019182628.1:0-274 GCF_002260705.1 Seriola dumerili
ATTGATTTAGTTGCATAATCAATAGTGGTATTGAAATTTCAGGTTTACATGGTGATTACATCAATCATCATCTTTTTCAACATCTGTTGGATGGATTGCAGAATTTTAATTTGTCTGATGTTTTGATTTATGACCAAATTCCTGCAAAACAAATGATTAGCCCATCAGCGTCAGCAGTTAGCTGCACAGCTAACATGCTAACCTATGATGGTGAAGAAAGTAAACATAGCATTTTCATTGTGAGCACGTTAGATGCTGAACCTACCCACCCTCT
>NW_019182629.1:0-244 GCF_002260705.1 Seriola dumerili
GGGGGGGGGGGGGGGGTAATAGAGAAACACGGAGAGAGAGGAAGAATGAAAAGCAGGAGGCTGTGACTCCTCAGTGAAGGAGGAATTTGCTGCTGCTGTTCGTCAGTTTGTCTTTAGGTCACCGGCCGCTGCTCCGACAGGAAACAGCTGCAGCTGCACAGATCACGTGACATGACACTGAGGTGAAGCAGGACGGAGCGACAGCTGATGGATTCACCTCAGAATCATGATTCTGTCTCTACAG
>NW_019182630.1:0-299 GCF_002260705.1 Seriola dumerili
TCTGTGACAGTTTGTTCATCAGCAGTTTTACTTTTTGATCTTCTTGTGTCATTTGATGAGTTTTGGATCTGTAGTTTTATTCTTTGGAAACAGATGTTTTAATAGAGATTCATTTTAATGAAGTATTTAATCACACTGCCTCTTCATACGTTATTTGTCATTTTTGTATCGGTCTACTTGGTCAATGACATGAACGCTAAATGTCCAGTTCATAATGGTGAGATATAGGTTTATCAAATGTACATCTTATGGATGCTACTTTACATGATGTGTAAATAAATCACCAGCAAGTTTTATTC
>NW_019182631.1:0-111 GCF_002260705.1 Seriola dumerili
GTGCCTTATTATAGCTTATCAAAATTTAATTTTAATTTTCATTTTCATACTAATTTACATAGACTGACATCGTTTTTTTCTGGCTGTCTTCCAACAAATCCTCAGACCTGA
>NW_019182632.1:0-111 GCF_002260705.1 Seriola dumerili
CAAAAAAACATCATAGTATATTATGGCATAAAAGGGCACTAAAACGTCATAGCATGGCAAGAAATACAACGACATGGTATAGAAAGGCATAAAAATGTCAAAAAACATCAT
>NW_019182633.1:0-108 GCF_002260705.1 Seriola dumerili
TACTATACTATGACATATTCATGACCTTTTATGCCTTACCATACTATGATATATTCATGACTTTTTATTCCTTACTATACTATAACGTTTTTTGTCATTTTGTATGCC
>NW_019182634.1:0-101 GCF_002260705.1 Seriola dumerili
TCTCTGTGGCGGGAGTAAGGAGAGCGGGGCCTGGAAAAAGATGAATCAAAACACAATAAAAAAAAAAAAAAACCCTGAGAAATATTCAAATCATCTGTTGT
>NW_019182635.1:0-145 GCF_002260705.1 Seriola dumerili
GGAACCTTATGGGAAACTCATTCATTGCCGTCTAATTATTATTTCACTGATAAATTCACTATTTCACTTTTCCAGAAAATAGGAAAAGCTTGTTTAGGATACAATTTTCATTTCTGTCTAATTTCTACTTGTGCTTGAACAAACA
>NW_019182636.1:0-156 GCF_002260705.1 Seriola dumerili
ACAATCTGTTCCCAAACTGAAATGCAAAAACATGACGTTGTGGAACAGAAGAAGAAAACTCGGCACGTCGCTTGTGTTCACTCTAATAAGTGACCAGCTCTAGGTCAGGGTAAATCTTGTTTTTTGTTCCTACCTGACATAGATTATTTTTTCCCA
>NW_019182637.1:0-108 GCF_002260705.1 Seriola dumerili
GATCTACACACACTACTGCAAAGTTAACAGCAGTTTTTTTTTCTGAGTATTAACAGTGACAAAGTAGCTGAGTACATTTACTCCAGTGCTGTACCCAAGTACACTTTA
>NW_019182638.1:0-536 GCF_002260705.1 Seriola dumerili
TTAATTACCTGTAGTCCACAGCAGAAAGAGCGACCATCTGATGAGGCCTTGTTTAGTGATGATCAGATCCATGCTCTGACCAAAAGTCTCATATAGTTACAGAGATATGAGGATCTGCAGGTGGGAGTGTCAGTGCCTGGTATGAAGTGATCCTGTGAGCTGCCTTAAGTCTACACTCACATTTACAGTGTAGTGGAAGTGGAAGTGGAGTTTCCCCTACAGGCCACCACTCCCCTGTAGATTACTACCATGACAACCATGACCATGTATTTTATGATAAAGACGTTCTTACAGAAGATTTTCATGACTAACCAGTGAGGGAAAATTATGAAGTGATCAGGTCAGATTTAGAATTTCTTGACTTTTCTTCATATTTCTCAGTCAGTAGATTTACCTGAAACAGACTCACTGGGCAGACGATTTCATGTCTGAGACTCTGTTACTTCACAATCAATCCACAAATCAATTATTCAAGCGACAGAAAATTAATTGGCAACTATTTTGATCATTTCAAGCAAATGTGTAAAAAACACACG
>NW_019182639.1:0-140 GCF_002260705.1 Seriola dumerili
GCTGAAATATAATAATATAATAAATAAATAATATACAGAAGCTTCAGTTTTTCAGTTTCCTGTGTCAATTTAAAGAGGATAATTGTTCAGCCTCTGGTTGAGCACGTGTGTCTCACCCAGGTCGTTATTTACTTTTTTTT
>NW_019182640.1:0-125 GCF_002260705.1 Seriola dumerili
ATGATCACATGACTGGAATAAAAAACTATTATTTCCATGTCTAAATATAATTTCTATCAGTCAGATTAAAGATGTATTGTAAATAAGTGCATGAATTATCATTATGTCTGAGTATTTTCTCTCTT
>NW_019182641.1:0-126 GCF_002260705.1 Seriola dumerili
AGTATTGTAAGGCATAAAAAGTCATAAAGACGACATAGTTTAGTAACCCATAAAAAGTCATGAAAAAGTCATAGTAATGTAAGGCACAAAAAGTCATAAAAACGACATCGTATAGTAAGCCATAAA
>NW_019182642.1:0-117 GCF_002260705.1 Seriola dumerili
CATAGAAATAGTCTCTTCATCAATTACAAATTCAGGAAAGGTTACGTGACAATCAGGTTACGTGACAATCGGTCCACTGACGGATATGTGTTTGAAGTGCTCATGGCCCCCACCGAT
>NW_019182643.1:0-129 GCF_002260705.1 Seriola dumerili
TAGTTTAAAACTGACATTGTGCAATAACATGCATATATGGTATATCATATCCATGTGTTTCTCACTGGATATTGTTTATGGCATTGTGTATTGTGTGTATTGGCCAATGATTCAGAAATTTTGACAAAA